>NW_025794011.1:0-4749 GCF_021613505.1 Equus quagga | reverse complement strand
CCTTCAATTTTCTTTTCTTGAAATGTACTTATTAACTGGCCTGCAAGGAATTTTCATGCCATATTTGCCAGCACTGGGTCTTCTCATTAAAAAGGAAAGGCTAATGTTATGGGTGAAAATGGCATTTCATTACTGTTTTGGCATCTTTATTGGTGAGGCTAAATATTTATCTTTGTAGGTTGTTAGCCAGTTGGATTTTCTCTTTTGTGAATTGCCACTTTTATTTATGGCCTATTTATCTATAGGGTGAGAGAGTAATCTTTAAATTGTTGTTACTGTGTTATTAGTTTGTACTACTATAACTAGTTTATAGATTACACTAGGCATAGTCCTTATTCTCTCAATTTTACTGAAGAATCTCCTGTCATTTGTTTGTTGTACTGTGGCTTTTTTTAAACAGAAGTTTCAAATTTTTGTGAAGTCAAACCTAAATCTGTTGATCTTCCATTGATAATCCTTAGTTCTTCCTCATCCAAAGAATTGATGTTCATTTACATTTCTTAGAGATATTTGTGGCTTTGTATATTTGATACCTCAGTCCATCTGGATTTTATCTTGGTGTAGGGATCCCACACATTTTTGACACGTGTAAGACTATTTATCCCCCCTACCACAGTGCTATGCAGACTCAGAGTGTTTCTCTTTTTGATTTATTATTTCCTCCTGACAGGGATAACCAATTTAACAAATTGATCATTTTGATACCTTAATTTTTCTTTTTCTCAATATTAAGCCAGTAAACATTGCTATAAGGGTACTGTACTAATCAATTTTTGACATTTTTTACAGTCACTTTTGTTTTTGGCAGAGATACATGCACATGTGTGTGTTGCAGTTGGATAAGTTTGCTGGAAATATTGTTGTATTAGTATGGTGATATTAACTGTATTTTAAATAATAACCACTATTTATTATTTTTAGTTATACATATATACATATATGTGTGTATAACATACACATATATACACATACACACATATATATTCATTTTAGAAAATAAGAAAACACAGATGAGCCAAGAAATTCTCCATATTGTTGCCATTTATCTAAAATTTGACATAATGTGTTTATCTTTTTCTGTCATGCACACACATACATACATTTTTTGCATTTATTTATTTAAGTAATGCTTAGGTAGATTGTAAAATCCAGATCATTATCTAAAATACATATCTATGTAGAATTAGATCTAGATAAGAATCATATAGTACTGCGAATTAATGAGTAGGAATAAATTCACTTAAAACTAGTCAACCAGCTAATTTCCTTGTCTGGTATCTTTAAACAATGTGTATTTATAGTAGAGGCTAATCAGGGTAGTCAAGCACAACCTTGTGGGCTATTTGAAAACTATCAGTGGGTTAGATGTGATTTGGAATGCACATACTCTTATAGTCCCTGAATCTCCCCTAAAAGGTGCTAAGTGAGGGACAAGTGAATAAAAGGTAATAACCATTTCAGGCTACTCCTAGGAAGTGGCTTATGTTGGTGCCATGTGGATATATGTAATATATGTGTCCATCGATTTTAGGAAGTTGTGCGGTTCCTGGACACCAAGCATCGAAACCACTACCAAGTCTACAATCTATGCAGTACGTACTTAACTAGATATTTTCCTACTATAGATAGAAAACAAATCACTGCATGTAAGAAGACGATTCAGTTTTTACGTTTCATTTAGTCATAAGTATTTGGTAGTGGTGGGAAGTGAGTTAAAAAATCTCCATCTTGCTCTTGGCCCTATTTGGTGGGAAAAGATAGCTCAACAGCACGAAGTGCCCTGTGAGCGAGACAGGAGGCTGGGGTAGAGGCGGAGCCATTTTAGGAGTCTGTATGCTCTAGTGGTTTTAGGTGAAGAAAATATTTCTGTTTTTCCTGCCAGCTCCTGTTTTGAAGACAGATAATTCAACAAATTCATTCTCTAACCCACTAGGAGTGGGGTGTGAGGAGAGCAGGGCCCTACACAGAAAAAAAAGAAAACGGTGTAGAAAACAGATTATATCTCAGCTTACTACTTTGTCTTTCTTGATTTTCTCCTCTTCCTGTACATTAAATTATCATTTTCAGGAGGCAAACATTTTGGTCGACCACATTTGCTTCTGCTCTGTGGTGCTTAACTACCCTATAATAATGTAATGAGTAGCCTGCTAGAAAATTAAAAGTAAGCCCTATTAAGCAAACCAAAATAGGTTGAACTTAGGTTACTCAAGATGGACAAACCACTACTGTCCTTATATTTTTGAGACCCTTAAGTTTCTTTTAGAGCAGGAGGAGCCAGTCAGAAAGCTCCTTTTAAAGGTGAATAAGGAATTTCTAACAGAAAAGCATAACTTATTCATAACTTGATCATTTACTTTGTTTATTAGATATAGAGGTATGACCCATTCATCATCTATTTTAGGTGAAAGATCTTACAATCCTAAGCGTTTCCACCACAGGGTCCATCGAATCATGATTGATGATCACAATGTGCCCACTCTAAAGTAAGTTTCTTGCCAAGTTGGCTGTCAGAAAAGGGCTAAATGAATTGAGCTCAATTTTTTTGAAGTACTTTAATTCAACTAAAAATTTTACGTTTGAAATCAGAGAGATGCTGACTCTTTCGAAGGAAGTCATTGAGTGGATGGCTGAGGATAAAAGAAACATTGTGGTGATTCACTGTAAAGGCGGAAAAGGTAAAAACATTTTTCTTTTTATTTCTCTTTTTCTAGAGAAATGTGAAAAACATATTAAGGTACAAGACCAAGACATACTGCTATTAATCAGTGTTGATAATTGTTAACACTTTTTAATATTAGCTTCAAGACTGAAGAAAGGGAAGGAAAGGGGGGAGTAGGGGAGGAAGGCAGAGAGTAAAGAAGGGAAGAAAATAGGAATAAAAACTAAGAAATTTCCGTTGTTATTGACTATTTGGTTTCTTCATTTTTGATTTGCTAAAATAATCTGTCAAAATACAGTGTTTAGAAACTGTCTGAGCACTTGTGTTCTATTTAAGATTGTTCTTAAACTTTGTGAGAGGCTTTTAAAGTTAAGGGAACCAACAGTGATGCTATTTCAAAAACCAAATCTACTGGAATTTTTATAGTGTAATGATACAAAGAAGATGATTTTGGTGGGTGTAAAATGAGAAAAAAAAAGCTGTTAGTAAATCCAACCAATTTAAGTTGAATTAGATTTTCTCTCATTCAACTTTAGACTTTTAATAATCATCCAAGCATATTTCACAATTTTTGACAAAGAATTATGTTTTTGGTGAGCTGTAAAATTGTTTTTTATATTGAATTCTGGGAAAACGTAACTCTTTAAAACTGCCGTATATATTTGAGTAGAATCAAGTTTTAGTCTTATTTGAAAACTAGTTTCAAGCCCATTAGTGAGTAGGCAAGTTCTGTCTCCAGATCCACAGGTTGAAATATTCTGTATATGTTAGCAATTTACAATACCATGGATAAATGAAGAATATTGAGGTTGAACCACATGGAACTGTCAGTTTTGGACCATCTTTTACTTATAAAAATGGCCATTTCACATGGCTCAACCTAAAATATTATAATTTCAAGCAATTGGCTTCACTATTCTTTTAATTAAAGCTAATTCCCTGCTTGAAGGAAAACATTCATTTCAAATTTCATTTTTTTCTTTTTTCTGAGAGAGGACTATTCTGTGTTCACATGTCTTTCATCGATTTCCCTTTAGGATTGTTTGGAGGGCTGGTGTTCAGCTGGTGCACATCAGAGCAGCCTCTTTTTTTTAAATTGTCATTCGTATCAGTTTTCCTCTATCTATCTATCCATTATCTATCTATCTATCTATCTCTCTATCCATTAAATCAATCTTATTATCTATCTATCTATTATAAATCTATCTATCCATTAAATCAATCTTATTAATTATATTACTCAAATCTTTCTATTTAGTATTTCTTTTCTTTTTTACTATTTCTTTGTATCAACTATTTTGTGTGTTGATTTCTTCTTTTAATTCTATCAACTTTTGCTTTTTATATTTCATAGTGTGTTGTTAGGTGCATGCAAATACATGATTATTATATCTTCTCAGTGGGTTATTTCTGTTATAAATTTTTCGTCATTTTACATTCAACCTTTCTGTGTCATTTTGGTTTAGATATGTCTCTTTAAAGAGCATATACCTGCATCATTAAAAATGCAATCTCAGTATCTTCATTTTCAATGTATTTATTGCAATTGCTGACATATTTGGACTTATTTATGACATTCAGCTATATGTTTTATATTTACCACAATTTTTCTATGCTTCTTTTTATCTACTTTCCTGCATTCTGTGGATCCTCTCACCCTTTTGTTTTTCCTATAATAGTTTATTTTGAGGTTTCTTGGCTTCAATTCCTACCTACCAGCTTGACTCCTCTCTCCATTTCTGATCCTCTGAGTTTTCCTTGCCTTTTTATTTTTGAGTTCAGCCATTTTTGTTCTTTATCATTTCCATATGTTTGATACAGAGGTGGAAGTTTTCAATCTATCATTGGTGCTCAAACTATCATCTTGATTTAGAAATAGTCTTTTTAACTTTCAATCATCTTTGTTAGATTTCTTGAACTTTAATGCAAAGAGTACCCAGATTTAATATTCTCAGTACCCTTGTAAAGAAAACTCTTTAGATTTCTTAGAATAAATATTCTTTTATCTTTTATGGGAAAACGTAAGAGAAACCTCCTTGCCAGATTTGCCAGATAAATAACAAAATACCTCAGATGAAGCAAAAAAAAAA
>NW_025794010.1:0-1571 GCF_021613505.1 Equus quagga | reverse complement strand
CCGCATCCTGGACGGAGGCAGCCGAAGCTAGGCGAGCGGGAAGGCCCTGGCTCTCCCAGTCTTGCGCCTGGATCATCTGAGTTCGTGGACCGGTCTCATCTTCGTCCGGCTCATCAAGCTGCTCGGTCAGAGGGATCGTCTTTTCGGTCCCAAGTTTCATCTCCCCTTCTGCCGCTTCTCTCCCTTTTCCTAAAGGTTCGGTTTCAGCTTTGGCCCCATCATGCTTTTCACTTCCGTTTGGCCGACGAAGACCCACCGCTCTCGCTCCTTGACAAATCTCAGCAGGTTTTGTCTGCACGGGCTGGGTCTTCTCAGGCGATGGGGTTTGGATGTGTTCTGTGGTGTTCTGCGCGGTCTCGCTTTCCTCCTCCTCGGCTGAAGAGAGCTGAGCGCGTTTTCTACGCATGGGCTCGGGCGCCTCCTTAAGATCGCCCACTTGCCGTTTCTGCTCTCGGCAAGATGGAAGGCGTTGTGCCTTCCTCTGCTTTTGCTCTTCAGTGGTCCTTGGAGGATGCTGGGTTTCCTCCTCCAGGTGACCTTCGATCCCTTTCAGTTGAGACACCTCAGATTCTAGTTGTGTCACGGCGTCGAGGGTGTTCGGGTCAACCACAGGAGCGGCTCGAGCCCGTTGTCTCCTTGGCTCCAGGTCTTCCCTCAGGTGACTGCCTTCTTCTTGCAGGGAGGCGAGCCCCGTGTCTCCTTCCTCGAGGGTTTCCCGCAGAGTTGCGGTGTCTCTCCGAGCTGGAGTTGCCGGTCTCTCCTTCTGGGGTGGTCTGGTCGCCTGAATGGCTTCCGTCTCCTTTCTCCCCGAGTCGGGGAAGTCTGGCAGCTTTTGCGTCCCCTTCCTCAGCACACCTCTGGTGAAGTCAGAGAGGTGTGCGGGGAGGGAAGCCACACTGCCGCCCACTCGCCCCAGGGAATGGCCTAAGCCGGAGCCGAGGCCGAGGCCGCCAAACCAGGAGGCCATCGCTGCGGGTCACAGCACTGACCTGGTGCGCTCCGCGAAGAGCATCCAGCCCAGTCGGACAGTCCCGCCAAGTGTCAGGGTCCCGGTGGCTGCGCGAGGCTAAGAGTCAAATCACAGCCAGGCGTTGCTAGGCAACGGCGGGCTGGCGGCCTGGGGGCGGGGCGCGGGCTCCAACCGTTGGGCTCGGGCTCCGGGAGGGGAGGGGAGGGGCTGTCCGCAACCGCGAGGCCGGCCGCCTGGCCCTCACCCATGGCCACCTCCTGACCCGCGTGCCCTGCTCCTCCCCCCCTACCCCCCACCGCCAGCCCCGTGGGCCTCTGCTCAACCCCAGGGCTTCCCACCGCGGCGGTGGGCCCCCTTCTCCCTCTGCTTCAGTGCCCACCCCGGGGGCCAGGCGGCCCTCCTGCCCCCTGGGGCCGCCCGCCAGGACCGCCGCGCTGAAGGCCGCCATCCCCACACCACCGCCACCTGTGCGCGTGGCAGCGCGTGTGGGCAGAAAGGACCCAAGGCTCTGACTGCCGCCAAGCGCCTCCCACGCTCCCTCCTGTCCTGCAGCCGGGGATTTTCCCAGCCGGCTTGGAGAACACTCGGAGGGCCAGGGTAC
>NW_025794009.1:4813-7401 GCF_021613505.1 Equus quagga | reverse complement strand
GCTCTTGCCTGGGGTCTCCCACGCTCAGCAGAGCCCCCTTAGACAGTGGTCTCCCCTGCCTACCTCCCAGGTATGAATGTTTTCACGTCCTCCTGACAAAGGAAGTGATGGAGTGCGCGGTGATCATACTGAAAGAGCTCAACTCCTACAGCTCCACCCTCAGCCAACATTTCTATGTTCGTGAAATCTTTGAGCAGGTATGGAGAGGGAAACCCAAAACCCAGCCACCCACCGAGAAGCAAGGGGAGAGGGAGACGTCTAGTTCTGATCTGCCGCAACGTTGAATGCCTTCTCTACCCTGTGGAGTTAGGATCCATCAGGATATCGAGGATTGAGAAGCTGGAAGCTGTCTCTTCCTCAGATGAAAAGAGGTTGAGGGGCTCAGTTCAGGCCTCAAGGCTTGAATGGAGTTATAACAATGAGCTGCATTCATCCAACCCACCATTGCCACATAACACCCCAAATAGAACTCTGACCTAGCCGCTCTCCTGCTCAAAAGTCCCTCCCCGACTCTGCAGCCCCTACCAGGTCCAACCCACAGTCCCTCCAGGACCCCAGAGGTCCCCACTTCTGGTTCCCACCTGACTCTCCTGCTTCAGCAAACTCCCCGCTCTTCCTGCATATGCCTCCTGCCCCTGCCCCTCCTCATCCTGCTCCTCTGCTGGGATCCTTCTGTCTCCACACATCCCAGACTCGCCCATACTTCCAGTCCCTACCAGTGACAAGTGTCCCATCCTCTCAGCCTGACCCCTCCTCTCACGTTCCCTGTCACCTCTCCTCTCTGAACCAGCTTGTACGTTGGTTGCTGTCAAATGCAGGAGTTCACAGCACCCATGGAAGGTGTTTCCTGAAGGTCAAGTGCGCCTTACTAACTTTTATTCAACTTCAGTTGTCCTTCGCACAGTGTCTTGCACAAAATTCAGACCCAGTGAGTGCTCCCTGGGTAAATACGTGAATACCTGGAGTGTCCTGGTCTGACTCTCCTAGAGTTTGGCTCTTTCCCACACACCCAACCAGAGTCCTCATGGGCAGAGCTGAAAATGCTTGTGGGTGACACTGAACCTGGGTGAGGCTTTCCCACATATGTGGGATCCCTGGCTCCTCACAGAATCCCTCCGCTCGGCAGGGATCCCTGTTCCAGTGGCTGGTAAACGCTCCCCGCGGCACCTGGGTGGAGGTGGAGCCTGGGTGAGGGTTTCCTGTGTATGTGGGGTACCTGACTTCTCAGAGAATCCCTCCTCTCGGCAGGGATCCCTGTTCCAGTGGCTAGTAAACGCTCCCCGTGGCACCTGGGTGGAGGCGGAGCCCAGGCTGTAGGAGAGTGAGCTGCCATCTACCCCTTGAGATCAGTCTGGTTGCCTGGGTTAAAGGATCAACGTTGTTATGATCTCCTTGTCACAAAGGAGGACACTGAGCCCCACAAGATTAAAGGGACTTGGCTAAGGTCAGCCAGCTTGTAAGGAGCTGGGATTCAAACATAGACCTGCAAACTCCACAGCCCACGCTGTTATCCGTGACACACTACACCCACAATTTCACCCAGAGCCTGTGAAACAGGGAATTTGTAGGGTTAACAAGGGGGCTTCCAGATCGCGTAAATCGTGTTCATTCCGTATGTTCGGATCCAGCACTGGGTGCAGCAGACTCCTGCTCCTTTGCTTGCATCCCTTAAATTATACTTTCTTGCTCTTTGCCCCACATCCCTACCCAAAATGTGCCAGAATGAGATCTTATTCTATCAACGTCTGCTATGTGATGAAAGGGTTTGCTAGTCTTCTTGGGATTAAGGAACACTGATTCCCTGAATTGGGAACAGTGATCACCCCAGTGAAATAAAGATCAAGGCCCACGTAAGATGTCGAAGGGGAGGGGCAGGTCGTTTTACCTGAAAGAAGAGGTGTCCTTAGGAGCGGCGCTCTGCAGGAAGGCAGCACTGCTCACTCAGCGTCCGTGTGTTTCCTTGTAGAACTTGGATGGGGAAGTCATCTTCAAGGTCAGGGAACCAGGTAACACTTTCACAATTCAAGTCTGATTCCCCCTGATTTCACTCTTGTGCACTGGTGGGCTGGGGAGGCCCCGTCCGGGCTCCATTGCTAACCTGCTTTTCCTTGTGCTTTGGGGTTCGTCATCAACAGAAGTACATTAGAAGGGCTTCCGGGAGAGAAGGAGAAAACAAAGGGCTAAAGTAGAAATGAGCAAAAGTGGGAAAAGTGCCAGTGGAGGGACAAGTTCCCCCAGGCCAGCAGAAGAGACGGAAGACAGAAAAGATCAAGAAGTCGAGTCCTCCACAGCTGAAGAGGTGGCAGCGAGCCAGCAGGAAGAATCTGTCCTGAGTGCCGAGATGGATGAGTCCAGAGAGGACTCTCCTCTGGGACTGGAAGAAATGCAGCTTGAAAGAGACAGCTTCTTAAAACCATCCCTGAACATGGAAAATGGGGTGGTTCAAGAAGAGGAGGAGGAGGAGGAGGAGGATGTACATGGTAGAGGAGGAGAGGGTGGGGGATGAGGAAGAGGACGAGTCGGAGGAAAAAGAAGAGTACAAGAGTTTATCTGTGGATGAGGTAGGCCAGCAATGGGTTCATCCCTGG
>NW_025794009.1:2692-3962 GCF_021613505.1 Equus quagga | reverse complement strand
CAAAGGCCCCGCCTCTAAATACCAACACACTGGGGCTATGGATTTTGAAGAGACACCAACATTCAGTGTATGGAAACTGTGCAGCCATTACTCAGCTCCAGCCAACAATGCCATGTGGGAATGTAGGCTCAGAATTGCCAGATTTTCTGATTTTTAAGAGAAACCAGAAATCCCAGTTTAAAACTTCCCAATTTAAAAGCACTAAATGGGCAAAAGACAGTTATAGGCAAGATTCGGCCCACAGGTTTATAACCTCTGATATCAAGAAACCTGTGGTTGGGACCGCTGGGTCTGTTTGATGATGTCAAGTCTAAAGTCTTATTTTCTGCTCAGGCCGAAGTCCGGGAAGAGAGTCTGGGGGAGGTCTCCCGTGAGAACATGGAGTCCTTCACAACCTCCAGTGGAAACACTTATTTTGTCTTCCTACCCCTGGAACAAGAAGAGAGTTGCAAGAGGCCCCAGTCCAACCTTTCTGCCGTTCTCATCAACCACACTTCCAATGCCAAGTTCCTGGAAAAAGTGATCATTCCATCCAGGCTGGTTTCAGAAATTAAGAAACAGTGAGTGGAAACCTCTTCTATATGAGTGCTCTTATCCTGTGTTTTATTAACAAGGTGAAACATTGCAACAAAAGATTGGACTCATTTCAGCTGGAAAAAGAAAGCTTGTAGGTAACTGAGGGTAGAGATGAGATGCACCATAAAAAAGAACAAATGTCCAGGGATTATTTTCAGTCACAGTAACCCCGTCCGCCTGGCCCAGGATGCCTTGCTGGCTTGGGCCTCATACATAAGAAATTGTACGCTCCCTGCAAGATGTTTCTGGGTTCTAGATCCCGGCACACCTGTAATTTTAGGGTTTCTTCCTTTTTTTTCCCCTCCCCAATGCCCCAGTACATAGTTGTATATCCTAGTTGTAAGTAATTCTAGTTCTTCTAAGTGAGCCACCACCACAGCATGGCAAATGACAGATGGATGGTGTGGTTCCGCGACCCACAAGCAAACCCAGGCCACTGGAGTGATGAGTGCTGAACTTTAACCAGTAGGCCATGAGGGCCAGCTGGGGTTTCTTCTTTTTTTTCTTTTAATTATATAGATATTAATCATAGGTATGAATATATCAGTATGGTATTCAGCTCTGATTATGTGACACATTTATTGCAGAAAATTAAAAATTGAAAAAAGTATGGTGAAGAATATAGAAAGGACCCGTAATTCAACCAGTGAGAATTTACCTCCCCTAACTCCCAAGTTTCTGGGCCTTTGTGCTT
>NW_025794009.1:0-1976 GCF_021613505.1 Equus quagga | reverse complement strand
GGATAACAAATATTCTAACTTCTGAGTTAGTTTTGCTTGTTTTTGAAGTTTATTTAAGTAGAATATTATAGAATGTACTCTTTTATGTCAGGCATCTTTCATTATATTTGTAAGATTCATTTATATTTTTGAATGTGGCTGTAGCTCATTTTTATTTCTGTATAGTATTTCAATAGAGAAAATGCAGCCCACTTTATTTATGCATTCTACTACTGATGCACATTCGGGTTGTTTCCCTTCTGGGAATATGCCAACAATGCTGCTCTGAACTTTCTTGGACAAGTTCTTTGGCAAACATACGTATACATTTCTATTAGTACATTTCTGTTAGTTAGATATGTAACTAGGAGTGGAATTGTTGGGACATAGAATTATATGTGTGTCCATCTTGAGGAGATACAACCAAAAGATTCTACCAAAGAGTTTCCAAAAGTGGTTTTCTTTGAACAGTTTACAACAGCATGTGAGAGTTCCAGTTGCTCCACATCCTCACCAACACTTGGTATTGTCAGCGGTTTATATTTTAGCCATTCTGGTGTATATGTAGCAGTGTTTCATTGTGGTTTTAAGTTGCATTTTCTCAATGAGTAATGACGTTGTGCATCTTGTCATATACTTGCTGGCCATTTGGTTATCTTTCTGTGATGCCTAATCCAATCTTTTGCCCATGTTTTTCTGGCAGACTGTCTACCCTTTTTCTGATCACTTTATGCGAATTAGTTACCTATCCTAGATATGAGGTTTTCTTAGGTAAATACATGGCAAAACGTTCATCCCACTCTGTGCTTGCCTTTTTTACTTTCTTAAAAGTATCTTTTGATGAACAGATATTCTTATTTGTAATAAGGTCCTATTCATCAATTTTCTTAATTAGGGTTAGTGTACTTTCTATCTTATCTAAGAAAACTTTGCTTCCCCCTAGGTCATGAAAATATCCTGCTGTGTTATCTACTACAAACATTATTGTTTTAAACTTCCACATTTAGATGTAAAATCCACCTGGAATTTGTTTTTGTTTATGCACGAGATAGGAGTCAGATTCATTTCTTTCCCTTGTGGATAACCAGTTGACCCCAGGCCATTTGCGAGGATTCTCCTCTCCCTACTGCTCTGCTGGGCCTCTTTTCTATTTCTCTCTGTGTCTGTCCTTGCACCACCACCTCACCCTGCTTGGTCACTGTCACTTTCTACTAAGTCTCAACATTTGGTAGTGTAAGTCCACCAACTTTTCTTCTCCAAGATTGTCCTGATTATTCTTGGCCCTTTGAATTTCTACATAAATTTGAAATCAGCTTGTCAGTTTCCATCAGCAGACATCTGCTGAGTGTTTTTTTTTTTTATTGTTATTGCATTGAATCTATAGATAAATTTGGGGAGAAGTGACATCTTAACAATATGTAGCCATCCTAACTGTACATAATTTTTTTAAAAGAAGTGATAAACTGGGAAAAGTATTTGCAACTCATATCACAGTCAAAGGACCTCGTGTTCCCAATATATGAAGAGCTCCTATATAAAGAGATTGGTAAGAAAAAAAGCAGCTACGCAATAGAGAAATAGGCAAAAGATATTAATGGATAGTGCCAGAAGAAGAAATTAAATAGTCTTAAACACATAAAAATATGCTAAGTCTCAGTCATAACATGACAAAATTGTCAGATTCAAAAGTTTGACAATACACTCTGAGGCTTTGGAGAAATAGGAGCTATGATTCATTGCGGATGTGAGTTCGAGTTGTTGCCTTGCGATGGAAGCAGTTTGGCCACATCTTCAGGAACCGCACATGAGTTTTAGCCTTTGATTCAACAGTTCCACTTCAGGGAATTTATCCTGTAGAAGTGCTTCCACACTTGGCATGTGTACAAGGGTGTTCACTGCAGCCTTCTTTGTAACAAATGATTGGAAACCACCCAGTGTCCTCCAGCAGGAGTCTGGATAAATGAGTGATGGTCCACCCAGACAAGGAAATACAGAGT
>NW_025794008.1:0-9727 GCF_021613505.1 Equus quagga | reverse complement strand
AAAAAACGAATTTAAAGAATGCACAAAGGATTTGAACAGATTTTTCTCCAAAGATCCAGGAATGCCAACAAGCACACAAACCGATGATCAAAATAATAGTCATTAGGGAAATGAAAATGAAAACAAGGAGGTATCACTTCATACCCACTAAGATGGCTATAATAAAAAAAGTTTTTCAATGGATAATAATAAGCACTGGCACAGATGTGAAGAAACTGGAACCCTCATACACTACTGGTGGAAGTGTAAAATGGTACAGCCACTGTGGAAAATAGTTTGGCAGTTCCTCAATAAATTGAACACAGAATTATCATATGACCCAACAATTCCACAGCTGGCTACGCACCCAAAAGAACCGAAAGCAGGTGTTCAAACAAAAACTTGTACACGAATGCTGAGAGCAGCACTATTCACAATAGCAAAGGGTGGAAACCCAACGTCCATCAACCGATGAGTGGATAAATAAAATGTGGTCTATTCATACAACGGAATATTGTTTGCTCATAAAACGGAATGAAGTACCGGTACATGCCACAATGTAGATGAACCTTGAAAACATTAAGCTAAGTAAAGAAGCCAGACATGAAAGGCCACAAATTGTATGAGTCCATTCATATGAACTATCCATAATAGGTAAATCCATAGGGACAGAAAGCAGATTGATGGTTACCAGGGGCTGGGGGAGGGGAGGATGGAGAGTGACCTGTAATGGGTATGGGGTTTCTTTTGTGGGTGATTGAAAATGTTCTGAAACTGATTGAGGTGATGGTTGTACAACTCTGAATCTACTAAATACCACTGAATTGTAAACTATAATGAAGAAATGGCATAGTGTGTGAACTGTATCTCAAGAAAGTGTTTTTTAAAAAAATACTCACTTTATCTCATTCTGTAGAGTTATATAAATTATTGATCACCAAGTTTGTTTCATAGATTCATTTTGAAAACTTCTTTTTAACCCTGACTATTCTTGCATTTAGCCACTCATTAGATAATTCCTTATTAAAAGAAAAAGAGCTGTTGGGGCCGGCCCAGTGGTGCAGCAGTCACACGCGTTCTGCTTTGGTGGCCTGGAGGTCCCCAGTTTGGATCCCGGGTGCCGACCTACACACGGCTTGGCAAGCCATGCTGTGGCAGGCGTCCCACATATAAAGCAGAGGAAGATGGGCACAGATGTTAGCTCAGGGCCAGTCTTCCTCAGCAAAAAAGAGGAGGATTGGCAGCAGATGTTAGCTCAGGGCTAATCTTCCTCAAAAACAAAAGAAAAAGAAAAAAAAAGAAAGAAAGAGAGCTGTTAAAATGTTCAGGATGTCTGTTAATCCCCAATATAACCAGTCATAAAGATGGACACAGGGTGTTGAAAGAGAACCAAACCATTGAAGGCGTCACAGGCATTGGTCCAAGTCATGTATTTAAAAAACTGTCTGTTAAGACTGACTTGGCATTTTGGGGTTTTGTTCCCATGACTTGCCTGGAATGCAATCCAAACGCAAACAAATAAATGCTGAGATTGCAGCTGGAGCGAGTATTGCTTGTAGAGACCCCTGTCGGGAGAGAAGGTGGACTCAGAGGGTGGGCAAAGGACCCTTACTGCCCCCATACCACCCAGCTGGGAGCTCTGCTGGTAGAGTCACTGAGACTCACTTGGAATTTATCTAAATCAGCATTTCTCAACTTCAACTCTATTGACATTTGGGGCCAGAAAATTCCTTGTCGGGAGTGGATGGGTGGGTATTTCTTGTGCTTGGTAGGACTTTTAACTGCACCCCTGGACTCTACCTGCTACAGGACACTCATCCCCCAATCGGGGCATCAAAAACGTCTTCAGGGCCAGCCCCGTGCCTGAGTGGTTGAAGTTCCACACACTCTGCTTTGGCAACCTGGGTATTGCGGGCTTGGATCCCAGGTGTGGACCTACTCCACTCATCAGCCGTGCTGTGGAGGCATCCGACATACAAAGTAGAGGAAGATGGGCATACATGTTAGCTCGGGATTAATCTTCCTCAAGCAAAAGAAGAGGTGGATTGGCAACAGATGTAAGCTCAGGGCGAATCTCCCTTATAAAAGAAAGGAAGAAATGTCATCAGACGTTGCCTCCCAAGGGGAAAAGCCACCCCTGTTTGAGAATCACTCTCTAGATGATTCTGCAACACAAGAGAGGAAAACGTGGGAACAGAAGAGCTAGGACTGAGGAACCGGTATTCAGTTTTCCGGGAAAATGCTCCTCAAAGAACGTTGCGAGGAAAGCATGTTGTCTTTATCACCTCACAGAGAAAGTTGTAGCCTGTATTGAGCTAAGGTCCAGGGAAGAGAGAGGTGGGGCCACAGTCTCCTCTCAAGAGTCTACACAGCACTTTCCCACGCTGCCCATTTGATCCTCAAACAAACCCGTGAGGCGTGAGCCAGAAGTTGTTGGCCCCGTGGTGAGATGAGTATTTTCAAACTTTTGTTGTCCTCTTGTGTTGTGTTTACCTTGCGTATTGCCTGATCGTGTTATTTTCCTACTGAGGCGTGGCGTTTGTCTTTGAGCTATAAATCAGGGTTTCATTTTTCCTAATCTAGGATGCATGTTCTTTTTTTAAACGTTACTGAGATGGGCTCATGTAATGAAATTAACCATTTTAACATGAACAATTCAGTAGCATTGAGGACATTCACAATGTTGTGAAACCACCACCCATATACGATTCCAGAACATTGCCAACACTCCAAAGACCACATTTTTTTCATAGTGCTGAACCGATTTCATTATCTGAGGGGAAAAAACTTGATTTTGATCACTTTATAATCACAAATACAAGGGCCCAATAACATATTGCACAGAATGCTCCCTGTGGTGTCACGTTGGGATGACAACTGAGATACAAATGTCAGTCAAGGACAGAGAAGGGTTCACAGTGCCCAAAAAGTACATTCACTGCCGTCTGGTTTCTCAAGAGGACTAAATACAAACTTTTGGCAAAATCATAATGGTTGGCCCAAGATACAAAAAATGAAGTATTTTCCTGCTTATGCCAAATATTTCTTATTACTCATTGCTTGTTAACTTCTTGGTTAAATTTTCCTGACACACAGGTTCTATTCCTGCCCCGTGCTCCCTGGAACCAGTCCACTTATGCTCATCCCCCGGCCCCCACTGCCTCTCACAATGACTCCAACTGTCCAAAGGGTCAACAAGAAATGGGCAGGTGTTCAAGGAGGGTGGGAAGGGTCTTTGGGAACTACTGAGGCTTCCTCTCTCAAGAAAAAAACATTCAACAAGAGGATTCTGGTGGGAAAGACACAGTGGTCTGAAGCCTTTCAACAGTGGAAATACTAAAACCAAAAAACCACAAGAATCACAAGTTTCTATTTTCCAAGTAGCTCTGGGCCCTCTTCCCCACGTGTCAGGAGGGCATCTAGGAATACTTGCCTTGGGTCAGAGGTCAACACACCTTTTCTGTAAAGGGTCAGAGAGGAAATACGTAGGCTCAGCAGGCAACACACCTCTCTGTCACCTACTCATTGTTGTTGTTTTTCACATCCCTTTAAGCATGTGAACACCATCCTTAGCTCTGGGCCATGTAACAGGCTTCTGGGCAGATTGGGTCCGCTGGCTACAGTTTGCTGACCCCTGGTTTAGGGCCCTGGGAAAATGGATGGCACACACGTGGGAGAAGGGTTTTGACCTGGACTATCCTCTGAGCTCTGCATCCTCTTGGTCAAGCCTTCACCTCTTTTCTCAATAGATAATTCAGAATTTGGACTGGAAACTCTAAGGCTTATTCTATGATTCTGTGACTGTCTACAGATTACCTAGCTAAAGCTATCTCCTGCTGTTGGCAGGCATGAGCCCTATCTTCACTCAAAACCTCAACATCTTTCAAAATCTCTGCCTCAGGGCCAGCCCAGTGGCATAGTGGTAAAGGTCGCATACTCCTCTTTGGTGACCCGAGGTTGGCTGGATTTGGATTCCAGACCCAGACCTACACACCGATCCATCAAGCCATGGTGTGGCAGTGTCCCACGTACAAAAAAAAATAGAGGAAGATTGGCACAGATGTTATCTCAGGGCCAATCTTCCTCACCAAAACAAAACAAAACAAAAACCTCTGCCTCAGGTCTCCTGCACATCCCTACTCCAAGCCTGGCATCCCCATCCCACTGCTGGTTCTTCAGGCAGCCATCCCAGGTGACAGATGGCTCAAGGAGCAAAATGACAGGGAAGACAGAGCAAGTGAATGATGTCTGTCCCCAAAGAACAGGGGCAATCCAAAACAAATAAACCACCCACCTGAGGCAGGATTCCCTCCTTCTTGCAGTTGACCCCTCCAACGAAGACCATGTTGGGCATGACTGGTCTTGGATACTCAAACACAAAGTCGTATCTTAACAGCCAAATGGAGCCCTTCTGATATAAAGTAGGTAAGTGCACATCTCTCTTGAGAGCGTTCCAAGTGAGGTCTTCATACTTTGAATACACACAGTAAAATAGGTAGATCTCCAAGTAATTAGCGAGGAAGTTGGCCACACGTTGGGGGAAAGTCATCTGGTCTGAGAACTGGGTGAAGCACCTGGGAGTGTAGGACACCGGGTTTGGGCTTCTAGTGAACGCATACTCCAGGGAACACGGGAAGCCCCTGAAGAGGTACACGGAGGGCAGGCCCAGGTAGTCAGCCAGGATCACCCCACAGGGTAAGGCCGGGTCTGTGAAAAGGGCATCGAACTTGCTCTCCCTGAGGAAGCTCAGGGTCTCAGAGTGGTTCAGGAGGCTCTGGCAGTTGGTGAAGTACATGTCGATAACGATCATGACATTCCTGTACTCAGTCTGAGCAGCATTCAGGAGCCATCTCTCAGCAAAGTGATTCTTTCCAAAAGAGCGGTAACGGCTCACCATCTCTTCCTCGTCGTAGGGCACTGGATAGATTCTTCTTGTGTAGTATTTCGATTCTTTCAGGAGCAAATTGACTTCTGGCACCAGCACCACGATGTCATGCCCCTTCTCACTGAGAGGCTCAATGATGTCCTTCATACTGAGCCAGTGGCTTCCGTCCTGAGGGACCACCAGCAGCTTGTCACCTACACTCATGCCCCACAGTGATAAGAAGAAAACCCCTGCAGAAACTCTCCAAACTGCACGGAGAAGGCAGGCCATGCTGGAGGGAGTGCAGGTAGCAACAAGAATGACTACTGACACTCCCAAACCACTGGGCTACCGCCTAGTGACCTAAACAAACAGGCTAGAGCTTTCCACAGACACGCCTACGTCTCCTGGCTCTGAATTTTGCCCTTTGATAGGAAAAAACCTAAACTAATGTTTAACCATTTGTAAGCACACAGCTAATTGGAGCCAACCAGGCGTCTTATCAGCTTTCACCAGTTCTGGGTTTATTTTTCTCTTCATCTCCATCAATCTGCCTCTCCTTCTCCCCAGTCAGTCACAGTTTAAGGACAACTGGAGAAGCCCCTGGTGGCACACCCAGCCCTCTGTCCTGAGCCCCCTGGATTCGGCAGCATCGGTGAGGACATCCTTAGGTGAACAGCCCTCAACGCTCCTCCATTTCCTTGTCACCTTTTCTCAGAGCAGAAAGGAAGTGTTAACAGGGGCTCTGAAGTCAGGAAGTATTGGGCGAGGGAAAGGGATAGAGGAGGAGGTGAAAAATTAAGAAGGGAAGGAAATGTAGAAACACAAAACGATGTGATGCATCAGGTGACAGGGCATCTGATGGGAGCGACTCAAACACCCAGCAGCTGAAAGAAAAAGGGGGCCCTAGTATCAGACCCCTGATACCTGCAGAACACTTCCTGGTCAAAACAATCTCCCTTCATCTTAGTTTCCCAGGGTCCCTGTAACAAAGGACCGCACACCGGGTGGCCTGCACGAAAGAAATGTATTCCCACAGTCCTGGAAGCTGGAAGTCCGAGAGGAGGCACGAGCAGGGTTGGTTCCTCCTGAGGGCTCACAGGGAGAATCCATTCCAGCCCCTCTCCTAGCTCCGGTTGGTTGGCAGACCATCTTTGGTCTTAGCTGGATTAGAAACATCACTCCCTCTCTGTCCTCATGTTCCCCTTCTCCCTGTGTGTGTCTGTGCCCAAATTTCCCCTTTTGTAAGGACATCAATCATATTGGATTAGGGCCCCTCCCCACAATCATCTCATCTTTCTTAATTAAGGACGTAGCGAATTTTTTTGAGGAACCTCCACACTGTTTTCCACAGTGGCTGTACCAATTACATTCCCACCAACACTGCGCAAGGGTTCCCTTTTCTTCACATCCTCACCAGCACCTATTATCTCTTGTCCTTTAGATGACAGCCACTCTGAAAGGTGTGTCGTGGTCTCTCATTGTGGTGTTGATTTGCATTTCCCTGATGATTAGTGATGCTGAGCATCTTTTCATGAACCATTTGGCCATTTGTAAGGCCAGTAATATCTGATACCAAACCCAGATGAAAGCTTCCAAAGAAAATAAAAGTATACACCAATATCTCTTACAAATATAGATGAAAGTCAACAAAACAGATTGTCAAACCAAATCCAGTAGCAAGTAAAAAGCTTTATACACCAAGATCAAGTTGGAATCCCAGGAATGCAAGGTTGCTTCCAAACTGAAAATTAGCTAATGCAATGTGTCATATCAGTAGAAGAAAAGACAAAAACCACGTGTTCATCTCAACAGGCACAGAAAAAGCATTTGAAGAATCCAACACCCTGTATGATAAGAACACAACAAACCAGGAAGAGAAGGGCATTTCCTCAATCTAGTGATCTGGGCATCTATTAAAAATCTCCAATTAAACTGAATGGTGAAACACTGAATGCTTTCCCCCTAAGATCAGGAACAAGAAAATGATGTTCTCTCTTCTCACTTTTCTTCAGCGTTGCACTGGACTTTCCCACCAGGACAGTTAGGTAAGAACAACAGATAGAATCCTCGAGATTGGGGAGGAAGAAATAAGATATCTCTATTTGCAGATGACGAGATCTTGGATACAGAAAGTCCTAAGGAATCCACTAAAACAAACGGGAACAAATACAAGTTCACCAAGGTTGCAGGATACAAGATCAATATACAAAAATCAACTGCATTTCTAGAATTGAGATTGAAAAATAAACCCTCACATTTATGGTCAAATGATTTTCCACAAGGATCCTCACACAATTCAAAGGGGGAAGAGATCTTTTCAACAAATGGTACTGGGACAAGTGGGCATCTATATGCAAAAAAAAGCGAAGTTGAACCCTTACCTCACATCATACAGAAAAATTAACTCAAAATAGAACACAGATGTAAATATAAGAGCCCGAACCATACGAATATCAGAAGAAAACAGGCATAAGTCTTCTTGATCTAGGATTTGGCAATACTTTTTAAAATATAACATCAAAAGCACAAGCAACAAAGGAAAAAAAATACATCAGTTGTACTTGATCAAAATTTAAAACTTTCTTGCTTCAAAGACACCATCAAGAGTGAAAAGAAAATCCACAATGTGAGAGAAGAAACATATTGCATGTATCTGATAAAGTGCTTCTACCTAGAATATATAAGGAACCCACAATTCAACAACAACAACAAAAAACGAATTTAAAGAATGCACAAAGGATTTGAACAGATTTTTCTCCAAAGATCCAGGAATGCCAACAAGCACACAAACCGATGATCAAAATAATAGTCATTAGGGAAATGAAAATGAAAACAAGGAGGTATCACTTCATACCCACTAAGATGGCTATAATAAAAAAAGTTTTTCAATGGATAATAATAAGCACTGGCACAGATGTGAAGAAACTGGAACCCTCATACACTACTGGTGGAAGTGTAAAATGGTACAGCCACTGTGGAAAATAGTTTGGCAGTTCCTCAATAAATTGAACACAGAATTATCATATGACCCAACAATTCCACAGCTGGCTACGCACCCAAAAGAACCGAAAGCAGGTGTTCAAACAAAAACTTGTACACGAATGCTGAGAGCAGCACTATTCACAATAGCAAAGGGTGGAAACCCAACGTCCATCAACCGATGAGTGGATAAATAAAATGTGGTCTATTCATACAACGGAATATTGTTTGCTCATAAAACGGAATGAAGTACCGGTACATGCCACAATGTAGATGAACCTTGAAAACATTAAGCTAAGTAAAGAAGCCAGACATGAAAGGCCACAAATTGTATGAGTCCATTCATATGAACTATCCATAATAGGTAAATCCATAGGGACAGAAAGCAGATTGATGGTTACCAGGGGCTGGGGGAGGGGAGGATGGAGAGTGACCTGTAATGGGTATGGGGTTTCTTTTGTGGGTGATTGAAAATGTTCTGAAACTGATTGAGGTGATGGTTGTACAACTCTGAATCTACTAAATACCACTGAATTGTAAACTATAATGAAGAAATGGCATAGTGTGTGAACTGTATCTCAAGAAAGTGTTTTTTAAAAAAATACTCACTTTATCTCATTCTGTAGAGTTATATAAATTATTGATCACCAAGTTTGTTTCATAGATTCATTTTGAAAACTTCTTTTTAACCCTGACTATTCTTGCATTTAGCCACTCATTAGATAATTCCTTATTAAAAGAAAAAGAGCTGTTGGGGCCGGCCCAGTGGTGCAGCAGTCACACGCGTTCTGCTTTGGTGGCCTGGAGGTCCCCAGTTTGGATCCCGGGTGCCGACCTACACACGGCTTGGCAAGCCATGCTGTGGCAGGCGTCCCACATATAAAGCAGAGGAAGATGGGCACAGATGTTAGCTCAGGGCCAGTCTTCCTCAGCAAAAAAGAGGAGGATTGGCAGCAGATGTTAGCTCAGGGCTAATCTTCCTCAAAAACAAAAGAAAAAGAAAAAAAAAGAAAGAAAGAGAGCTGTTAAAATGTTCAGGATGTCTGTTAATCCCCAATATAACCAGTCATAAAGATGGACACAGGGTGTTGAAAGAGAACCAAACCATTGAAGGCGTCACAGGCATTGGTCCAAGTCATGTATTTAAAAAACTGTCTGTTAAGACTGACTTGGCATTTTGGGGTTTTGTTCCCATGACTTGCCTGGAATGCAATCCAAACGCAAACAAATAAATGCTGAGATTGCAGCTGGAGCGAGTATTGCTTGTAGAGACCCCTGTCGGGAGAGAAGGTGGACTCAGAGGGTGGGCAAAGGACCCTTACTGCCCCCATACCACCCAGCTGGGAGCTCTGCTGGTAGAGTCACTGAGACTCACTTGGAATTTATCTAAATCAGCATTTCTCAACTTCAACTCTATTGACATTTGGGGCCAGAAAATTCCTTGTCGGGAGTGGATGGGTGGGTATTTCTTGTGCTTGGTAGGACTTTTAACTGCACCCCTGGACTCTACCTGCTACAGGACACTCATCCCCCAATCGGGGCATCAAAAACGTCTTCAGGGCCAGCCCCGTGCCTGAGTGGTTGAAGTTCCACACACTCTGCTTTGGCAACCTGGGTATTGCGGGCTTGGATCCCAGGTGTGGACCTACTCCACTCATCAGCCGTGCTGTGGAGGCATCCGACATACAAAGTAGAGGAAGATGGGCATACATGTTAGCTCGGGATTAATCTTCCTCAAGCAAAAGAAGAGGTGGATTGGCAACAGATGTAAGCTCAGGGCGAATCTCCCTTATAAAAGAAAGGAAGAAATGTCATCAGACGTTGCCTCCCAAGGGGAAAAGCCACCCCTGTTTGAGAATCACTCTCTAGATGATTCTGCAACACAAGAGAGGAAAACGTGGG
>NW_025794007.1:4965-5983 GCF_021613505.1 Equus quagga | reverse complement strand
TGCCGCCACTGACGAGCCCCATCTGTTGGGCTTCTTTGCAGAGACTCACTTGGGCCAATCACACGCACAAGAAAGAATGACCTGGTGCCCTCCAGTCGACCTCCCGGGGCTGAGAAGCCCCGTCCAACCCCAGCAAACACACAGCAGGGAGGACTCTCCAAACCACTGTGCCTGCTGCTCCAGGCAGACAGAGCGTTCACGCCGCGTGAGCCCGCTGAGGGGACGGTTCAGAGCCCCAAACTAGTCCACGGAAGGAGATCAGAAGAGCAGCTCCTCCAGCGGGTGGGAGCAGGGAAAGCCAGGGAAGGGACCCGAGGGGACCTTCTGGGGGCAGTCGTAATGGTCGCTGTCTTCATGGGGTTTGGGCTACAGTGGTGTGTGTGTTTGTCAGAACTCATCAAATGATGCACTGCCGATGTCTGCATTTGGGAGAAACATGTTAGCAAATACTGTTCCCTTAAAGACAGGCAGAGTGAGGGGTGTGGGGGTGATATAGGCTGATGACTGTAATATACTTCGAAATGCAGCCCAAAGTGCGATGGATTGATGAAGAGAAAGAGAGAGAAATGATAAAGACGACATGGTCAGACAATTGCAAAATCCGGATAGTGCGTCTAGGGTATGCTCATTATAAATCATTTTCACTTTGCTGTAAATCCCACAATAAAACATGGAATAAACCAAAACTAAATGAGGAGAAGAAAGCTGTGGACGCAGCCAAGCAGCAGGCATGTACATACTGGAGGACAGGTGACCACTGAGGGGGACAGACCGAGGGCTCTGGGAAGCCAGAGGGGCCAGTCGACCAGGAAAGGGCTTGTGGGTGACGTGCCCTGAGTGTAAGCTGTCAAAGGATGGGTGGCCTGGACCCCGCAAGGCCGAGGAAGGGCTGGCAGGAAGCCCAGCCCCTCCCTCCCATGGCACCTTGGAGCAGGTGGGGCCCAGAGCCAGGCTGGACCTCAGAGGGCACCGCTGTCCAGCTAACAAGCCTCCAACCACCAGCCGGCCTGGGGTTAGG
>NW_025794007.1:0-4865 GCF_021613505.1 Equus quagga | reverse complement strand
GCTGTCCAGCTAACAAGCCTCCAACCACCAGCCGGCCTGGGGTTAGGGAAGTGGCCCTCTCAGCACCCTCGGGCCCTGGGCAGAGGACGGAATGGAGCGCAGACCCAGGGGCAGGGAGGCCAGCAGAGGCCTCAGCCTCACCCTGAGTGAGCCCTAGAGCCTGAAGAGGCCGCGTGCCTAGTGGTCCCTCCCGCCTGCTTCCTCAGGCCCCCTGGCCCTCTGACGGATTCAGGATGACAGACTGATGAAATGGCTCCTTCTATTCCATTTTGGGTCAAGGGCCCTGCCTTGTGCTTTCCCTCCAAGGGACTGTCATGCTGTGTGGTAGCTTCTGACAAGACAGCAACTGATTAAAAGGGCAGAGCAGGGACGCTGGCCATGCTGGCAGAGGGTGTGCAGTGGGCACCTGTCACCTCAGCTGGGCCGCCACGGGGGAGGAATGACGACTCGCATCCTCACCTGCGGTTTGACCTGCTCCTCAGATGCTACAGCCTGTGTGTGTGTGTCCAGGGGACAGAAGCAGAGAAATGAAGCTGTCAGGCCAGCTGCACAGCTGGGCGCTTTAAACCAGGAGAAACAGGAGAAGACCCTACGTGTGTGTGGAGGGGTCTCTAACCCACCTCCACACTGCGCAGTGCAGGTCACAGCTTCAGAACGTGGGAGGAGTCACACAGCTGCCACCAACAGCTGGCTCAACTGGAGACTCTCGTCCTGGCTGTCCTTGAGCCACCTCCCTCCCCAACCTGGGCTCAGCAGAGGGGTGGGGGGCAGAGCCAGTAATCAAGGAGGGAAATCCTAGTCCCGGCTACTGTTGGGTAGGGCCTCCCAGCTTCCAGGTCCTGTGCCCGTCACTGTCGACTCCACTGGTCTCACCCCTCACAACAGGTCTGCCAGGGCGCATCGTTCTTTCTACCTCTTGGAGACAGAGGGGGACTTCGAGATGCTCGGCAATCGGCCCATGGGCAGCAGAACTGAGATACACCCACAGCTCTGTCTGACCCACGGCCTGTGGCACCACCGCCTGAAGGGCACAGAGGCTGGCCCTGGCTGCCTGGGACTGGATCCGGCTGGATCCGGCTGGGTGCTGGTGCCAGGGGAAGAAGTGTGCCCATCCACCCACCTCAGCTGGACCAAAGCCTGAGACGGGGACGCACACGCCCGCACACAGCGAGGACACGACAGAGAGAGGCTCCTCTCACCAAGCACCTGCACAGGATGCCGGGCGCACACTGGGGCAGGGAGCCCTCTGGGGAGACAGGGCGTCCTTGTCAGGTTCAGACCCAGGGGGAGGCATTCCCCATGTGACCCCTGGTGTGATGTTAGCTGTGCCATCTGTGCGGACGCCTTTGTCAGGCTCCACTCCCGGTGGATGCTGGATGTTGGCCTGTGTCCAGCTCTTTTTCTCATCCATTGAGGCAAGCAGGTTGTTTCTTCCCCATTTTGCTGATGGGATAAGTGTTATTATGTTATGTGTTGTTGGATTCCATTTGAAGTGTTTTGTTGAGAGCTTTTAACATTTTTTCCTATTTTTTCATTAAACTTTTGGTTTGGAGATTTAAAAAGAAGCTTACACTTATGGGGGTAATCATTTTGTAATAAATGTATGTCAAGTCATGATGTGGTATACCTTAAACTTACACAGTGCTGTATGTTAATTATATCTTAGTAAAACTGGAAAATAAAGTAACTACATAAAAAAACCCACATCAGAAGCCCTGGCATACACACTCCAAGCAAACACACTCACTTATCTACCCAATGCACATTTCTGTACAAGCACCGTGAATACACACATACCACACACAGTCTACTCGACCACGCATATAGCACACACTCACATGACATACGCATATGCACAACAGACTCACACACATCACGTACTAACGCTGACACACCCACATTCACATACACACATTCGCGCGCACACCCAGAAATACTCTTCTGTCTAGAACAGTGACCAAGCTCTTACCTCCTACACAGACATAGTAAGAGCCCCCGGGAATAACTTCTGCACAGGAATTTACCACGAGCTGGAACAGGGAGAGGGGTGGCAGGATCAGGAGACTGAACGGCAGGCTTGGTGAGAAGCCACCCCATGCCTCTGCTCACATTTAGCCCACACTCACCCAGCCAATAATGTCTCTCAGGGACTTGAATCCTTTTCGCGCCTCATAGATTTGATTCTTTGATCCTGCAACATTACTCAGCTACACGAGAGAGGAGGTGGGTCAGGCCCACAGCCAGAGCTGGAGGACACAGCATGTCCCAAACCCAGGAGACAGGCCCTTGCCTCACGCCATGTCACACTCCAAGCCCAGACCCTGGCATCTACCTTCAGCCCACCCGAACGCAGTGGAAAGCTCTTCCGCCCTTGCTTGTCATGTGTAGGTTTTACACAACACTTGTTCATTTCTACCCTGGGAAAGCCAACTTGATAGGTTTCCCCAAACTAGGCTCATGGTGGCCCCTGGTTACCTGACTGGCATTACCTGGGACGCCTCATAGTCTTTCACACCCACACCATAAATCAAAGTCCCCATTTTCTGAGCCTTCTTAGCCTAAGAGAAAGAAGACTTTTAGTACAAAGTACCAAAATATTTGGAGCAAAATGCTAGCAAAGATGCACAGACTCACTTCGTTCTTAGCATCCTGAACCGTCTTCTGCTGCAGTGGTCCAGCAGTCAGAGCAATAATCAGGCTAGCAGCTTTCTGGTCTGCATACAAGAAGGGAGTGGCCTGGTCAGGAAAGGCACCCAGCATGACCCACCGCAGGCTGCCAGGGCCACAGCACTGCCCCCAACACCTCCTCCTCCTGGGGAGAGGCCACGCAGACCCCAGCACCCACAGTGCACAGTGCCTGGGGGACTCTGCATCCCACTCCTGGAGGGAGAAGCAGCTCAGCCCAGGACCCACTTTCCAGATGAGGAGATGGAGCCGGCTCAGGGCCCTTCCTACTGAACTCCCACCACTCCCAGATGGCACAACCTTTGCCCTAACAGGTGACTCCAGCTGTTTCACTGGACAAGTGTCACCCTTTCAGGTGCGTAAAGTGAGGAACAGGCAGACCAGACTGCGCCAGGCCCTGCAGGCTCTGTGGAAGGCTGGGCTTCTGATCTGGGCAGCGCCTGCCCACACTCTTGCTGGCACCTGTCTCCCCAGTGGTTCCAACTGCGGGTCAGAGGCACTTAAGCAGCTCAAAGCCTTTCCCACCAGCCCCACGCATCTCTCCTGACAAGAGCTATAACCCTACAGTCTAGACAAAGACGGTTCTGGCCCAGCACAGCCTTTTCCACTGTTGGAGACACAGTCCCAGGATGACAGTCAATCAAGGGAAGGAGCAGAAGGGAAAAGGAATCACAGCCAGAAATGGGATGGAGACAAAAGCGAGGTCGGCAAGGAGGACAGCAAGGTCTTTTCTCCGAAAACTGAAGCCTGTCTGCTCTAGGGCCCCGGGCTGTTCCCTTCCTTCTCGTGCAGCCCAGGGGTAGGGCAAGAGCGCATGTTTACTAAGAACCAAGAATGTGCACACATGATCCGTGGATGCTGAGAAACATCACTGAGGTGGCTTTTAGCCTCACTGCACGGAGGGGAAACCTACAGCTCAGAGAGGGAAAGCAACTTGCCCCAAGAGTCAGTGCTAGGAAGTGGCCGAGGTGGGTGTGCCAGGCCTCACTGAGGCCCAGGCCTGGCTCCGTAAGGGACGGACCTGCCCATGAGGAGTCAGCAGGCAGCTTACCTTTGGAGTGCACTTGTTGGATCTGCTCATTGGCCTGCAACAACATGAAGGAGGGTTAAGGAGCAGTGAGCTGAGCCAACAGCACTCTAAGAACTTGACAAGCAGAGCAAATTCCCAGAGCGCCAGCAGGCTGTACCTTTTTAAACCCCTCTTGCAGGTTTCTGTCTCCTGAGGGCACCACATTCTTAAGTCGGTCAAGACCATCACGTATCTCATTTCTGAAGAAAATCAGAAAGGGGATTGAGGTGGAATGGGGGGCTGACGGTTGAAAACCAGCCCCACGCTGTCCTGGCACCATTCCACCCTGTGCTGAGCGGGCTAGACAGCAGAGGACTCAGTCAAGTGGCCCTGTCATGGCCCATCCACCCTGTGTCTTTGACACTGACAGGGCTTCATGTCCCCCATCTGGAGACATGAGGTGGGCACTGGATGTCTGGTCCCATGGGTACAGCTGGCTTTCCATGGGCTCCCAATATCTCAGGTATGCAGACCTCAGGGGACCTCACCAAGGGCCCTGCCTTGACCATCCATGTGGGAGTGGGAGCATCTAGGATGTGCCCTGTGACTCTGGCACATACAATGTGACTGGCAGGACCGCAAAGCACCCAAGGGCCCCTCAGGAGGGCACGCAGTCCTCCAACAGGTAAGGCTGAGTTTGGAGAAGGTCATCCAGCTGATGCCCCCTGCTCCCATCATCCCTGTCACAGACCCGAGGATGACTCGGTGCACCCAAGCCTCTCCCCCTTCTGTAGTTGGTGCTAAAGGAAGTAACAAAGCTGCTTAATTGGAGCATTTGGCTCCTGGACCTCATGTGTCCTGAAGGAAAGGACCAAAGCTGGGGCAGTGGCCCTGAGGGCTGTCCAAGCAGGCAGAAGGGCCATGGTCCCCAGGCTGCCATGGGGAGGTGGCCAGTCAGCCACTGTTAATGCAGAAGCACAGGCTGGGACTGCGACACAGCAGGGGGTGGTCTTGGGTCCAGGCTTATCCGATGTGACAGGGCTGAGCGGGCACAGCAAGGCTCAGGAGAGCGTGGCCCTGAAGGCTGGCCTCTCACTGAAGGCAGAAGAGATGCTGCCACGGGGGGAGAGCTGAGAGCCCCGGGTCCAGCCCTGCCCAGCCCAGCCCAGGA
>NW_025794006.1:0-4773 GCF_021613505.1 Equus quagga | reverse complement strand
AAGGCAATATGTATGAAGTCACCCAATAGTCTCATTTCTTTGAATTTATCCTAAGAACACAAAAGGAGCTAACTATATTCCTAAAGACAGTCACTGTTGTAATATATGTACTATCAAAAGAAAAAAAACCTGTATGTCAAGAATCTCAGTTTACGAAAGTTTGCCATATCAACTCAAATATGACAAGTTACCAAAATTAAAATGATGTCTACAATGACATTACATGGAAACTATTCACAAAACATGCAAGCCTTAAAATTACTAAAAAGTATGACTATGGACAGCTTCAAAGGGTGACACATTAAGAAATAACAGCTTTTAGGAGGATGGTTAGATGTGGGTTTTCCCCCCTCCGGTCTCTCAAGTTTCTGTATTTTGCCATATTATTGTAATACGGCTATAAATAAACATAACTGATTCTGCTCCGAAAGTTAATTGGACAACAGTTACAGAGACAGGTGGAAAGCAGAGTCACTGACCTCACCTATCCTGAACGAGGATAAATTCACCCAAATGTGCCACGCTAACAGATGGCCACAGGCCAGTTCTAGATTTTCTTCACAAAAAAATAAATCTTAACGGATGTATGGAACTATTAAACCTTGAACTTACATTTTTTAAAAAGCAAGTATAACACACTAAAAGACAGGAAGAAATCTGGTTTGGCAGCTATTCACATGGCAAAAAGATCAGAAGACTTCATGAACCACAACTTCAAGATAAGCCAACAACATGAAGCAGTAAGAGACAGCTGACATGAAAAGACATCAGGCTGAGAGACAGAAGGCCAGTCCTGTCCTAGTTCTACCACATCCTGGGATTCACCTGCAGGTCTTGGTTTCTCATCGGGAACTGACAGGCTGATGATGCTACCTCCCCCACCCAGCTCACAGGACTCTGAAGGGAGCAAACAAGATTATGAACATAAAAATGCCTTCAAAATCAAGGGTTTTCCCCCTTAAATCTGGCTATTAGTATTATGAAGACATTCATCCATATGTAACTGCCCAACAGGGAACAGCTTTTGCAGGGATGCGTTCCAAACTGACGGTGAGCAGGCGCGCCCCCCCCAAGGGCCTGGGCTCTGGGACCAGGCTTCTCCCTATCTGCGCTGCTCCAATCTCTTAGGAGAATCTATTCACCTATCACCTGGCAATGTTTTCAATTTTAAAAGCAAATGCAATCACTGACAAAATGAACACAGACCGCAAGGTTCTCAAACTCTGGGGTTTTGAAGAATCATCTGAGAACTGTTAAAACTGCAGCTGCCCAGACCCCACGCAGACTAACAAAAACCGCTGGCTAGATGAGAATAAAGCCAGGCCATTTGTATTCTGACAAGCTCCCCAGTGATTCTGGTGACATGATCACTGCTACTACTACGACACTGTTATTAATATCGACTCCTACCACAAATACACGGTCGGACTACCACGTATGCCCACTCACTAAATGCCACTCACCATTCTCAGCACGTTACAAATATTATCTCATTTAATCCCTACAACAACCCTGTAAGGAGGTACTACTATTTAAACACCGCCCTCCCTTTACATGGTTTTATAGATGAAACCATTAACATACAAAGAGATGATTTAACTGGCCCATGGCCCAAAGTCACAGGACTAGTGAGTGGCACAGCCAGAATGAACAACAAAGTTTGAAGATCCCTGATACAGTTTCCTAAACTAAGACAATAGCTGTATACCCTGGTCATTTCAAAGTCCGTTTTATTTCAGATACCGCATTTAAAGGAAACTAACAAAACTGAGCTGCTGAAAGAATGCATGGTGAAATCATACCAAACCACAAGGGGACAAAAGATCTAGGGCTGTTTACGTACTTCCAGCATAATCCGCATCAATTCGTAATATTTTGTCCGTCTCCCCCATTGGACTGTGAGCCCTTCAAGTGTAGGGACCATGTATGTCTTTTCAACTGTACCCTCCTGATAACTGGTGGCTAACTAGAGAAAGGGTTTAATAAATTTATTAGTCAATAAATCTAGAGAAGGTCTGCTGACTGTCCCGGGCAGCAAAGGCTATTATGTGGGGAAGAAACAGACAATTCATGTTGCTTCAGGCGGTACAACTAAGATCCACAGGTAAAAGCGGTGGGACAGTCTAAAACACCTTTCTAGCGACCTGTCCAGTAACAGAGAAGCACGTCCGCAGTTCGAGACTGATGAGCAGAATACAGTAGATGAAAGGTAGGATGTTGGACTATGGGGCCTCGAAGAGCTCTTCCAAGGCCCAAATTCTATTAGTCCAAGTTATGATACATTCGTTTCTTCTTTTTTTTTTTTAGATTTTTTTATTTTTCCTTTTTCTCGCCAAAGCCCCCGGGCACATAGCTGTGTATTTTTAGTTGTGGGCCCTTCCAGTTGTGGAATGTGGGGTGCCGCCTCAGCACGGCTTTATGAGCCGTGCCATGTCAGCACCGAAGATCCAAACCGGCAAAACCCTGGGCTGCAGAAGCGGAACTCGAGAACTTAACCACTTGGCCGCGGGGGCCCTGAGTTTCTTCTTTGATAATTCTTGATACATTCTACAGTGACTAGTTACACAAGTCCCAGGACGTGGCACAGAGGATACCACAAAGTGTTCTCTAACCTCTCAGGGCCCTTAAGGATCCAGAGAAGAGTAAATACACAGAAGTGAATCTTCCAGGGAGGAAGGCAATGGATACAAGAATCAGCAAGGAGTGAGGAGACTTCCGGGCAGGAAACAGGAGGGAGTCCACAAAGGTGTGAAGGGAGACACGCCGCCATTTGTGCACATTTCCGTCCAGGTCTAGGCATAAACATGGAGGCAGGAGGCCCTGGGGGCATGAAGACCCGGCTGGAAACAATTAGTAGACTCAGGCGCTGACACGAAAAGGCCTCAGCGGTCACTCAGTCAAATACACACACTTTACGGATGCTGCCCTGCTTGCTCTGAGTAAAGAAAGGTTGGTTTACTTTCTTAAATTACATTTCACGAACCAAAACCTCTATCATCAATGATCTCTTCTTTGCCTAGGCTTTTTTCTCAAGACTAATAGATCCTTCTTTTATTTTCTGGGAAATCTTTTAGATGATTTTGTTTTTAAACATTTGTTATTTTCTGCTACTGTCTACCCTTTCTACTGTTTAATTTGACAACCAAACTTGCAGTTATCAAAACTGACATTTTAATAACTCAGCTCTGAGCCTAATACTTATAATCCCATAAATGGTTATAACATTTACCAATAGTGTTACAAAATAAAAACTATTACATTATAATCTAAAAGCTACAACTTTATAAGTAAGAGATTGTTAAGAAAAAAAAGAGTAACAAGAAATTAATTTAAGTTTCAGGCCCAAGAAACTATTTCACCCAACTTATAAACCCTGACACTGAGCCACCCAAGAAAAGAAAATTAACAAAGGAGTGAAGTAAACAATCCAAATCCAAAACCAATGAACAAAAATATAACACATCTGAACCATAAACTTAACGGTCTTCCGGCCAATCACTTCTCAACATCCTTGTCAAACTATTTTAAGGATCTGGAATCTCACTCTATTAAAAGCAAGTTCCCATCATCTGAACTACACTTACGAGATTCTCTCACAGTAGTTACTGAAGCATAACACACCAACCTTCAGCTTTTTGCTTCCTATTAGTATAAGAAAGGCTTGCCTCTCTTACACAAAATTGAGTCTGTGGCCAAAATCCTGACACACCAGGAGATCTGGGTTTTCAGTTCTAACACTAATTTAAGGTGTAAAGTTCGCAAAGGTCTTTTCTGTATTTACCACTTAAATTGTAACATGGAAATACAACATCTGACACCTCCACCTCCAACAGTCTCTTCAAAGGATTTCCGACTTTGGTTAATCTCAGTTGGGAGAACATAAAGCTACGGCTGAAAACTCCTCCATCAAAATAAGAACTTTAAAAATCTAAAATAGTGCTACACATTATTTGATAAACTAGGAACTATAGAAACTGAGATTCGACTAACAATTGCCAAAAAAGGTACAACTACACAATTTGACAAAAATGAATACGCAAATAGCTCACCAAAATTTAAATCTTTCTTAGCACTCGGAAAAAATAAATAATACTCAGTAACTATGGAACACTGTGTTGTTATGTTTCTTACCTACATGGTCTCTGCATCAATGTTACTATTCTCCCACTCTCTTGATGAGCAAAAGGAGCCCACTGTCCCGGATCCCCCATACCAAGAGTTCAGTAAATGTCACTAATAGTAATAATAATAATAAAAGCAACAATTTCTAAAGCCACAATTTATACGGGAGTGGCACCCGAATAGGGTGCAAGGCACACGGCAGCATGCAGCTATTTCTCGCTTCTGACTCTTCTGCATCACTGCTTCCCAAAGGACTAGAAAATCTGAAGCTCTTACTGCCACATCTACAAATTAAAGTAACATGCTTAAAAGAGCTCACAGGTTCTCCCAACTGCCGGTATTTAATGAACGAACCCCCCACGACAGAGAAACTCACCCAGATGCAACAAAACATGCTTTTAGGTTCCACCTATTTCTTTTAACTTTAGAAATAAACACAACTGTTCAAAAACATTATGTAGTAAGTTAGACTCTGGAAAACCCCCTACTCATCCGAGCGGCTCAGAAAATGGAAAGCAAAATTCGATTAGCTCCATTGTACCCACCCAGACTAACGTGCAAGATCACACACTCAGCTTCGTCAGAGCGTCTCTGCCAGCACCAAAGCACAACAAAGGCAACTTGAGGAGGCTGCACAAGGCTTAACTCGGC
>NW_025794005.1:0-6454 GCF_021613505.1 Equus quagga | reverse complement strand
CTCCTGCTATTCTGTCTCATGTGAATTTAATTTGTTCTCTGGCCAGATGAACCCAGAGAGGGTAGAGGAAATGTCTTCCTCCCCTACAGTTTGGCGATTTGGACGAGATAAAATTTCACTGGCTGGACACTGCTTGCCCCTGGACTCCTGCAGCCGAGAAATCCCAGACCCCTGATGAGAGCTGGCGAGAGGTAAGAGTTCTTACCACGTCAGTCTCCCAGATCTCTGCTGAAGGGTCCACTGGAAGCAAGAGTGGTGAGGTTTTTTTTGCTCTTCTAAATTTGGATTAGTAGAAGAAAATGTTGGTGAGGCTAGCTTCTTGGACTCCCTGACTCTGGGGTTTGGTTGAGTACTCACTTGTTGTAGATCCTTTTCCTCCCAGAGAGAGTACTTTTCCTTGTCTCTGTCTTTTCGTTTGTCATAAGACACAGGCATCTCTATAAGCCTGTTGTCTGGGCTTTTTGTCCTGTTCTATGTCTTGAGAGCTTGGTTTTGTGACCTTTCTGGTCTCCGCCATCAGAGGATGCATGTACCAGCACGCATCTTGGCAGCCAGTCAAGTAGACTGGGGTTCCGGGACACACTCTTTGTCCGGCTGTGTTAGCTCTCAGAGGAGTTTGTCATAAGAGGTCCCAATTACTCTCATAAGGGGCCTTTGTCGTCTCAGCCTTTGTTGCTTGCTGTGCAATGAAGGCCTTTACTTTCTTAGGCTATTTTTGGGAGTGAACTTTCTGGATCTCTTTTGGGGACGCCTCTTTGCATCCTTGGTTAAGCTTTGGTTGAGTCACTGTTAAGATTTTACTTGTCAATTTGGCCAGATGATGGATCATTTAAATTCGGAAAACTTCGAAATTGGGGAAAAAAATTTGTGAGAGCTCTCATCATAATTTTTATTGGTATCTATGAAAAGGCCAAATTAAAAAGAAAACACAGAAAATGATGACTAGGTTTAACACCCTGACTCAGGTTATAATTGAATTGGTGAAATATAAAGGTCTAAGTGTTGATAAGATTGTAAAGGTTGGAATGCTTGAGCTGATTTTCTTTATAAAGAGGTTATGTCAACTTTGCCTGAGTAATTTAAAACATCTGGCTGGGAATACTTCCTTATGCAATATTATAAGACCAAGACCTGTTAAGTCCTGGCCATGGGCCCTGTCCCCATGCTGCAGCTCTTCACTGCCCATGGGCCCTGTCCACATGCTATTTGAATAAAGGAGCACTACTTCCAGACCTTGAGAGTCCAAGAAATCTTTCTTTTGACTCCTTGGCTCTCTGAGCCCACTTGCTTCACCAGCTTGTGAGCTGAAGTTCTAGTCTTCCTTGTGCCTTCTCTAATATATAAATTTTACATGGGCACGGCTCGACCACTTAAGTCATTAGGACGGTCGCCAATCTCCAAGACTCCCATGACAGGTTTCTTTTCCTAAGGCTGGATTGGTATCCCACCCTATGGCTCCTGACCATACTCTGAACCACGGGAAAGTCCCAATCAGGACTCCAGTTCAAGGAAAGTACCAAATTCTAACCTTTGGTTGAGTAAGGAGAACTCCTTCTTGGGAGAACAGCTCCAGGATGCAATTGGGTAGAATGTCCCCCAGACTGGTGGAAAATTCTTCACTGTTTTTCTCTGTTCTTTTACCTTTGGGACATTTCACCAGGCACCTGTTACTGCCAGGCATAATAGGGAAGGTATACAAGGGATGCAATGTAGAGGGACGCCCCCATCGCCCCCTGCTATAGGAACCCCACAGGCGGAACGGGTAGGATGCTGCCCTAGGTTCAGGGGAGATTTTCAAGGTAATGGACCCCTTTTCTTTCCTCTCTCTTAAAGTTACAGTGGCCATTTTGGGCTCCTTTTGAGCTTTGCAACTGAGAAAATTTTGAGAAAGAAATCTTTAAAGTGTCAAAGGCTCCACCTCTGGGAGACCCCCACTCTCGTTTCTTGGCCTGATCACCCCGGTGACCAAGTGGGGTGCACTCTCTTGGCGATTGACTTGTTAAGCAATTTAGGTGGCCTACTGAGTCGGTTATGAGGATAGGAGACCTGTGATTTATTCTGTGAACTGTCCTGATGGTGTTGTGTGCCCCGGCACAGGAACTGTTGTGTGACCTTTATCTCAATAACCCTTGGAGGAAAGGCCAGGAGGGTGAGGCCTGATCTCTTCTCCTTTGTTTGTCACCTCCTCTCTTGTCACCAAGTCGAGGTTAAGTTCAGGTTGGACCTAAGCAGAACCTGGACCTTCTGTATTTAACTCTCAACCCTGGACACAGGCAGCCCCAGCCCCCAGCCAGCTCCAGGCCTTTGTCTCCTGCCTCCCTGGCTCAACTTGTGCTGGCTCAGGGACTAAGTGCCCAGGCTAAGTGGGACTTGACTAGATCTTATAACTATGTTGATGCCCGCCATCAGGCTCTGCACCCTTTTTCTGGCCGCTGTCAGTCAGACACCAGCTTTACCACCATGGGGAATGCCTTAAGCATCCCCAGAGACTCACCCCCGGGTACATTTCAACTAGTTGGAAACGCTTTCAATTGGGTGGTTTATGCCCCAGAAACTCCATCAGAAAAAAAACTTGAGTGGTTTCTCTGTGCTGTTGTGATGAAGTTAATTCCCAGGACTGGAAAAAAAAAAAGAGAGGGGAAAAGGCCATAAGTGTGCCCTTGCCGAAAAAGAAAAAATCTAGCATCTTGAGTGTCTTCTCCACAAATATTGGTAAAAAGGCTCAAAACAAAATTTGGATTCATATCTAGGGAGCTTTATATTATTGTACCTGATTCATGGAAGTGATTTTTAAAACAATAGGTGTGAAGGCTCTGTGCATGTGTGTTCTATATGTACCTTAGATGTGTGTGATATTTTTACCCCCAGATGGTATGGCCAAAACTAAGAGCTCTGTTTAATTGGCTTAAAGTAAGCACTTACATAAATTCTAAATGTAACAGAAATTAACCCAATGTCTTTTAAGTTAAGATGATATAGATTAATCTTTGGTTAATGAAAGTTTAAGTTTGTTGGTTTGATTGAAAAGGCATATCATCAAGTGTTGTCAGTATTTGGATATGAAGCAAACATGCAGGCTGGGTTTACTAGTTTAAAAAGAGCAAATAAAGCACCTCATGTCATCCCTGTTACAAATCTGTCAGCATAATAACTTTAAATGATAGCTACAATCTGTCTAATGTCTCACGAAGTTTTTTGTGGGCAATCTAAACATCATTATTGGGAATAAATGATTTAGATATAAATGAAATAAGAGTTTATAGATAACATTTTTTAGCAATAATTATAGTTTATGGCATGTGCGTTTAAAATAACTTCCAAAATCTTTTTGGTAACTTGAAACTTTGCAGTTTTGCTAGGTTAATTTAAATGAATGATAAAATTCGTTGAGTACCTAGATCATTTCCAAATAAGATATTAGACATTAATTATTAAATGTAAGTTTATCTACTTTTGGCTTCTTATTGCAAAGAGGCTATAAGCGTTTAGGTCTATTTGAAAGTATGCCTTGTGTTTTATTGTAAAGTGGCATGTTTCTAGAAATTATGAAAAGTGCTTAGAATGCTGATACAAAAGGCAGTTCATAATTGCTTAGTTTTTAGTGTTTACTAGGGTCTGTTAAGGGTTAAAAGTTCTAATTAACATATGTAATTAAAGCTACTGGAAATTAATAAGCAAAACAGCTCTGTATTCAAGGAAAGTTAAAATGTATGTTTTCAGTAAAGAGGGTATAAAGAATGGAAATTTTTTTTGATGGGTTAAGAAAGATAAATTTGTCCTAATATACTAGAAAGTAAAAAAAAAAAAAAGCATGGAACAAATTCTGAATGCAAAAGAAAGTTATAAAAATTCTGAAAAGAGTTTTGTACCTGGTCAAGTTGGTTAAGATTGAAATGAATCTAATTAAGTAAATGGGTTTTAATATGAAAAAGTAAACTGGTACAAAAATTAGAATTTGGCTTTCTCTCTCTTAAAAGGATAATTTTCTTAAACTCTTTGTCTGCTCTTGATAAAGAAGTTATAAAAGGTTTTTCTTTCTGAGTAAGTTTACAGAAGATCTATGTTTGGTTAAGATAATTTCCTATGTGAAAAAGACAAAGGTCTCTTTATTAAGGTTTTTTTTGCTGTTGTCACTTTGGTTAAATATTATGAGCCTTGTTTCAGTGACCCTTGTTTTACAATGACAAGATCAGCAACCTCTTGATCTTGTTTAAGTAAGTTTTAAAACCTTTTGATATTTTTGACAAGCTTCTCCCTCAAAAATATTCAAATCCTGAATAAAGGCTTCCTTTTGACCTGGATGAAGGAGGAGGATTTCTCTGGGGATTTTCAGAGGGCCCCTGGGACTTCACAGAGAAATTTGCTCTCTCTTCCTATAAGGTGGAAGATTCTAAACTAATTAGGCTTATTTGGTCTGTTAAATTACATTGGAAACATTGTCAGATAAAGTGATGTTAATCTTTCTTAGGTGGTATTATGTGGGTAAATGTTACTGATATAAGTATTTTGAAAATTATATAACATTCCTAAAATTCTGATCTGTCTTGGCTATCAGCCATAATTCTAATTATTATTTTAAGGTGTTGTATATCACAGAAATAACCAAGTTTCTCTGTCAATTGTCATTTTTAAGTCTTTTGTTGTTTACAGTCAGTTGTTTTACTCTGATGCTTTTTGCTTTTGCAAATATGTCTCATCTTCGGAAGGATTCATGGACAGGACTCTGACACTGACTCTGGAATACAGGTTTCTGATAAGCTTTCAGATCATAGAACTGAACTGGGTAAGAAATTACAGAAATCTAATGGAGAAACTGATGACCTCATAAAACTGCTAACAGAAGATTAAGATCAAGAACCAATTATACAGGACTGAATGAACTGAGGATGATTATAATTTTTATGACTGTTATTTGAAATATTGTTGATTTTTTGATGTTTTGTTTTGTCCTCTCAGATTTAAGAAAATCTTTGTCTCTTTTCTCTTTGCTAACTATGACTTACAGCAATTTAGTGAAATTATACCTTTGTGAGCAAAACTGAAACATTTATCTTTTTCTCCCTACCTGATCCCTCCAGAATTTGGAAACTTAGTGAGTGAGTGAGTATGGTTATTTCATGGCAATATAGTTATTTGCATAAGTTCAATAAGAATCTGTTCTCCTTATAACAGGACACATTGGTTATCTTACCAAAGCTTTGACTGGAATGTCATATTTGAGAGAAACGTACAGAGTCGGATATGACAATACTGCCTTTGAGGAATAAGGTTGACTTTCTGGAAATAATCCACTTGGAAATATGGGCCTGGTACCTTGCTTTACAGAGAGAGATTCCAGCAATCTTACCTGGTAAGTAAAAACTTGCTTATCTGGCAGGTGCAAGGAACCTTGAAATGTTCTGGGGAATCTCGAGAGAGAAATCCACCCAAATCTAAGGTATTGCAGGCAAGGCCTGATGGCACAAATCCTTGGCTTGGCTTTTCTGGCCTCGAGAGGTCTTTAAAGTTCAATCTGAGATTCCTCATAAAAAAAATTCCGGCAAAGCAGATTTAAGAGCCTATATGATCAATTGCTATTCTTGCTGCACTTATGTAAATAATTGGGCCCAAGTTTCTTGAAACTAATGATGCAAACCAGTTAGTCTTAATTTGGCTATCTTTGGTAAAAATGAGGGTGATTTTAGAGAGAAGAATTATGTTTCGGTGAAAAACTATAATACACATTTGTGGATATTAGATCCTAGTTCTGTTCATTGTCTTTGAGGCTTTTTCTACCTGTGAACTGGACTTGATCTTGAATTCTTCCACTGAAATATCTGGTTACAAATCTCCAAACTAATGTTTTCAATTTTTTCCCTCATTTTCATTTGGAATCATTGAGAATTGAACCTGCTCTTTTTCCTGACCTTGCTAACTGAAGCTGAATGACTTGATGGAAACTTAAGAGAGATTCCTGTCTGTTGCTTTGTCAGCTGTAAGCCACTCAGAAAGATACCTGAAAGCCTGATGACAACATCAGAGACATTTCAAGCTGCAAAAGATGCTTTGACTCTGACATCTAGAAGTCTTCTTGACGGGCTGCCTCCTGGACTCAGGAACTAGTTTATAATTTGCTCCAACCATTAGCCTTGTTTTTATTTTTATTTCCATGGAAGTACTTATTAAATACCTGATTGCTTGCTTCCAAAATATAGGCCTAACTTTGGGAGCACACCTGTATCACCGCCTTCTAAAATGACTTTAACTGGACTGTTCTATCACCAGGACTAAGAAATGTGTTCAGTGAGATGAAGCAATCTACCACTCAGCGTCTGGACTACGAAAGCTCTTAAAGTTACAAAGGATTGTGAAACTTTTAGTTTCAAAGGCAGTACTGTGGGAGACTGGTCTTGGTCACGCCAAGATATGTCTCTTTGGCATGAGGATTATTTGGGGCTGGGACAGGGAAGGAGGC
>NW_025794004.1:0-3188 GCF_021613505.1 Equus quagga | reverse complement strand
GACTGGGCTGCCAGGCTCCTAGGAGAAGAGATTGATGAGCCTGGGCTCATCCTAGACAACCGCATTCTGGCAAAAGCTACGGAAAGTGGCATAGAAAGTCATGCACATGGAGGGATTCTAGCTATCATAGTCATTCCTGTGTCTGAAGTGCGCATGTGTACTCTGCAGGATTGACCACGTTAGGCCACAAAACAACTCTCATTATATGTAAAAAGACTGAAATCAAACCAAGTGTTTTCTCCAACCACAGTGAGATAAAACTAGAGATAATTAAAAAAAGAGAGAAACAAAAGGATATTTCCAAAGTATCTGGAAATTGAATAACACCTTTTAAACAACCAATGGTTCAGTGAAGAGTCCACAGGGAATTAGAAAATAATCACAGAAGAAGAAAAATAGAAACATAACATACCAAAACAAATGGGATACAGAACAATCAGAGCTCACCGAGACGTACATAGCCATAGACGTGTACTTTAAAAAAGAAGAAAGGTCTCAAATCAATAAAATAACTTTGCACATCAAGGAAGTAGAAAAAGAAGAACACAGTAATTCTAAAGGTAGCAAAAGGAAGGAAATAATAAAGATAAAAGTGGAGACAAACAAGATACAAAATAGAGAACACCAACTCAACCAGAGGTTTGTTCTTGGAAAAGATCAACAAAATTGACAAATCTTTAACTAGACTAAGAAAAAAGAGAAAAGACTAAAATTACTAAAATCAAAAAATAAAGTGATGTCATTACCACCAACTTTATAGAAATAAAAAGAACTATTGGAGAACACTGAGAACAATTATATGCCAACAAATCACATACCAGATGAAATGGACAAGTTTCTAGAAACACACAAACTATCAAAACTGACCCAAGAAGAAACTGAAAATCCAAACAGACTTATTAAAAGTTAGGAAATTAAATCAGTTGTCAAAAATCTGCCAAGAAAGTAAATCCAAGTTCCAGATGGTCTCACTAATCAATAGATAAACAAAAACGTGCTATATCCATGCAATGGAATATTATTCATCCATATATAAAAATAAATGAAGAAATTCATTCATAAGATGGAATTCACATTCCACAATGTGAATCAACTCCAAAAATATTCTGCTCAGTGAAGGAAGCCAGACAGGAAGTCTGTACATTGTGAGATTTCATTTGTGTGAAATGTCCAAAGTCACATATGCATAGAGACAGAAAGCGCATTAGGTGTTGCCAACGGATAAGGAATGGGTGTTCTTGAACTAGAGATTGGTGATGGGTTTACTACATTGTGAATGTACTAAATGCCACTGAATTGTGCACTTTTACAAAGTTAAAATATTGAATTTCATATTTTCTGAATTTTAGCATAATTATAATAAAACATGGTGGCTTAAATAGCAATAAGTAGTTAAGGGAAATAGTTCTGCTTTCAGAATGATGGAGGAGCAGCATTTTCCATATTCCTCCCTTTAAGTACAGCTACAAATGCAGGATGTTATACATAAAACAAATGCAAGACCCTAAAAATGGAATGAAGAGGGAAAATTGGGCAAAGACCTCAGAATATGAAAAGAACAATATGGCGATACATTCTTTGTTGCCTTTTTTCCCCTCACATATCTCAGACTCGATACTGGAGAAGCCAGCAGTCTGGAAAACCTAATGGGCATAGACAGCAAAAAAAGCCTCAAAAATAGCCTGTTCTCTCCAGGCAAATAAAAGGAAAAGCCTAACAAGACTGAAAACATTTAGACAATAATCATTCTACTCAAGCAATCCCCACAAAAAAACTGTGGCCTCATCCCCACACATGCCAGCAAATGCTGAGAGAGTGTAGACTTCTACCTTCACCAGACTGTGATCAAGCACACCACTGTTTTGCTAGGATATTGTCAGAGAATGTTGAATAGCGAGCCATATTTTCCTACAGCCGACTTACAGCAAGACTCAAGCCCCCCATGTTGTCAGTGAAGACCTGTATGGAGCCAGAATTTCCACTCGCTCTCAGCTCTCAGCAGTAATAAGGCACACCTACATTTCCCCACTGGAGTGGTATCAGAGAAAGGTCAGTGGAGAGTTAAGACTTTCACCACCACCTACTGGAAATGAGATCATTCCTTTCTGTGGTGTCAGTAGAGTCCCCATGGGAAGCAGCCATGCTCCTACCTTCACCAATAGGGAAGTATCAGCTGAAGCCTAGTAGGAAGGCCAGAACTTTCACCTTCACATAAAAGTAATGAGGAGTTCTGCACCTCCAAGTGAAGGCCAAGTGGGAAAACTAGACTTTTACCACACATGGAAGTAACAAAGCAGTACCCCTCCTGCCTCCTCTCTTGCCGAAGTACTGTCAGACAATGTCAGCTAAGAGAAAGTTAAAATAATGCTCAGGATCTCATAACATGACACCCAGAGTATCCAGGTTTTCATTGAAATATGCTTTTCAAATCAAGAACGAGGAATTTCTCACACTGAATAAGTAAAGACAAAAGATACAAATACCGAGAGGACACAGATATTAGAGTTATCTGATGAGCATTTTAAACAGCTGTCATAAAAATGAGCAATTAAAATTCAATGAGTGGGGCCTGCGTGGTGCCTCAGTGGTTAAGGGTGCATGTTCTGCTTCGCTGGCCGGGGTTCGCCGATTTGGAGCCCGGGTGCGACATGGCACTGCATGACATGCCATGCTGTGGTGGACCTCCCACATATAAAATAGAGGAAGATGGGCATGGATGTTAGCTCAGGGCCGGTCTTCCTCAGCAAAAGAGGAGGATTCGCAGCAGATGTTAGCTCAGGGCTAATCTTCCTAAAGAAATAAATAATGAAATAAATAAAATTCAATAAGCAATTAAAACATGCTGAAATCAAATGCAAAGATAGAGAATCCCACAAAGAAACAGGAGTCTAAGAAAATAGCAGCTACCAAGAACTAGATGAAAAATACAAAACTAAAAAGGCCCAATAATCAAAATAAAAAACCCAATGCGTGAGCTCAATAGCATGGAGAAAAGAAGGAAAGAAACAGTATCTTCAATCTGCTTGAAGATAGAGCAATAGAAATAACCCAGGGATCAACATACAGAAAGAAGACGGGAAAAAATATGTAAATCCTCATGGACATATGGCACCATAACAAACTGTATAATATTCTTGTCTCTGAGGTCCTAGAATGAGAGGAAAAGGCAAAGTTCATTTGAAGAAAAG
>NW_025794003.1:8256-10369 GCF_021613505.1 Equus quagga | reverse complement strand
TACAACCTCCCAAAACTAAGTCAAGAAGAAACAGAGGATCTGAATAGACCAATCACAAGCAAAGAGACTAAAACAGTAATCAAAAGCCTCCCAGAAAACAAAAGTCCAGGACCAAATGGCTGCTCTGGAGAATTCTAGGAAACATTCAAAGAAGAGTCAGTGCCTATCCTTCTCAAACTTTTCCAAAAAATTCAAGAAGATGGAACACTTCCTAACACATTCTACAAGGCCACTGTCACCCTGATCCCAAAGCCAGATGAGGAAAACACAAAGAAGGAAAATTAGAGGCCAGTATCACTGATGAACATACATGCAAAAGTCCTCGACAAAACAGTGGCAACCTGAATGCAGCAATACATTAAAAGCATCATACACCATGATCAAATGGGATTTATACAGGGATGCACGGATGCTTCAGCATCTGCGAATCAATCAATGTGATAAACCACATTAACAACATGAGGAATAAAAACTATATGATCATCTCAACAGACACAGAGAAAGCATTTGACAAGATCCAACAGCCATTTATGATAAAAACTCTCAACAAAATGGGTACAGAAGTAAAGTGCCTCAACATAATAAAGGCCATATATGACAAACCGACAGCCAACATCATACGCAACAAGGAAAAACTGAAAACCATCCCTCTAAGACAAACAGGAAGAAGACAATCTCCACTAATATTCAATGCAGTAGTGGATATTTTGGCAAGAGCAATTAAGCAAGAGAAAGAAATAAAAGCAATCCAAGCTGGCAATGAAGAAGTGAAACTCTCAGTGTTTACAGATGACATGATTTTATATATAGAAAATCCTAAAGAATCCACTGGAAAACTACTAGAAATAATGAAGAACTACAGCAAAGCTGCAGGGTACAAAATCAACTTATAAAAATCAGTTGCATTTCTATACTCTAATAATGAACTAACAGAAAGAGAACTCAAGAATACAATCCCATTTACAAGTACAACAAAAAGAATAAAACATCTAGGAATAAATTTGACCAAGGAGGTAAGACCTATACAATGAAAATTATAAGACATTATTGAAAGAAATCAATAATGACATTATAAAACGGAAAAATATTCCAGGCATATGGATTGGGAAGATAAACATAGTTAAAATGTCCATACTACCTAAAGAAATCTACAGATCCAATGTAATCCCAATCAGAATCCCAATGATATTCTTCAGGGAAAGAGAACTAAGAAGGCTAAAATTCATATGGGGCAACCAAAGACCCCAAACAGTGAAACCAATCCTGAGAAAAAAGAATGAAGCTGGAGGCATCACAATCCCTGACTTCAAAATATACTACAAAGCTATGGTAATCAAAACAGCATGGTACTGGTACACAAACAGACACATAGATCAATGGAACAGAACTGAAAGCCAGAAAGAAAACCACACATCTATGGACAGCTAATCTTCGACAAAGGAGCTAAGAACATACGATGGAGAAAGCAAAGTCTCTTCAATAAATGGTGCTGGGGAAACTGGGCAGCTACATGCACAAGAATGAAAGTAGACCATTATCTTTCTCGCCATACACAAAAATCAACTCAAAAGAGATTAAAGACCTGCAGATAAGACGTGAAACTATAAAACTCCTAGATGAAAATATAGGCAGTATACTCTTTGACATTGGTCTTAGCAGTACCTTTTCAAATACCATGTCTACTCTCGCAAGGGAAACAAAAGAAAAAATAAGCAAATGGGACTTCATCAGATTAAGGAGCTTCTGCAAGGCCAAGGAAACCAAGAACATAACAAAAAGACAACCCACCCACCAACTGGGAGAAAATATTTGCAAGTCATATATCCAACAAGGGGTTAATCTCCATACTATATAAAGAACTCATACAATTCAACAACAAAAAAACAAACAACCCAATCAAAAAATGGGCAGAGGAATGTGAGGACACAGGGAAAGGTGGCTGTCCACAAGGTAAGAAGAGAGGTCTCACCAGAAACCAATTCTGGTGGCACCTTCATCTCTGACTTACAGCCTCCTTATGAGAAAATAAACTTCTGCTGTTTGAGCCACCCAAAAAAAAAAAAAAAGGGCAGAGGATATGAACAGACATTTCTCCAAAGCAGATGGCCAACAG
>NW_025794003.1:4601-7251 GCF_021613505.1 Equus quagga | reverse complement strand
ATCTTATTTAACCCAATATATCCAAATTATCACTTCAATATACAATATAAAGGAATTCGTAATGAGATTTTACATAATTTTTTCATTTTGTCTTAACCCATTGTGCAAATACACTTCCAGCACATCTCAATTCACACTAGCTACATTTCAAATACTCAATAGCCAGAGATAGTGGCTATTGTTTTGGATAGTGCTGATCTAAGGCTACTTCATACTCCCCAAAACAACACTAAACAAAAAAGCAAGCTGTAAAATAATATGTACTGTAGGGTGCAACTTAAACTTAGGAAACCAAAAGAATTCTAAATAATGTTTATGACTACGTAAAAACGTGTCCATTATATGTTCATATATGTAGACAATATTTTAAAATCCATGAGACCTCACGTCTACCTGTAATGTTTTACTTCTCTAAAAGAAATCTGAAGCAAATGTGACATAAGATTTCATAAGGCTAGGCAGTAGGTGGAAAGGTATTTATATGGTGTTCTTGTCTGGAATATTTCACAATTAAATAAATTCAGAGTATGCATGTTCTAGAACTCTCATTACCTCTACCTTACAATAACTTAAGTCTGAAAATATGCTAACGAAGTATTTAGAATATAAACAACTTACTTCACTTTGTTCTACAGAGAATAAAAGTAGCCTTCTTTCCTTCATGTAAGTTTTAAGGGAAACGAAAACTTCAAAAAACAAAATAAAGATAAGAATTGATACATTTGCCTTACTTATTTACTCAATAAGCATTTACTACATGGCTATCATTAGCATTCAAGAAGCTCATGGTGTGGAGAACAGCTTTTTCTGTCACAAGTTACACAGTCATGTGGAGATCAAAGTATATTTAGGCACTTTACAGAATACCAAGATCCAAGAAAAAGAGCTACACACCAAAACAGCGACTTTTGGCCCTCAAAATAATCGTTAAATGGAAAAATTTAAAGGAGATTCCTAAAATAGCATATTAGTTTGCTGTATCACCCTGGGACACACAAGGACTTCCTAGAATAGTGTTTTTTAAAAGACCAGTGAAAACACACATGCAAAACCCTCATTATTCATTCTATTTAGTGTTGGCTAAATATGAATTACTGGGACATAAGCTAAATACTCTAAGAAAGGTTCCCAGTGTATGAAAGCAAAGTTCAAAATGAGAAGCACTGAAACCACAGAGAATGAGTTGTCACAACTCAGAACTTCAGATATAAACCATCATTCACAACAACAAATTTTATGCAGAACAAGAAATCTGATAAAATCTAGTTGAAAAGGCAACTTTAAAAATTAAACTTCAATTATCCTGATCTCTTCAATTTACTTTGAAATGAATAAGAAAACAAGATGGATTGTTACATCAATGGAGAGTTGGATAGATAGATAAATATGTGATGAAATAAGTACAGTAAAATGCTAAAGGTAGACTCCAGTAAGTATATGTAAAATTTTTTCAATCTAGCTGTAAGTTTGAAAATTTTTCATAATAAAATGTTGAAATATTTATACTTCAATAATATGAGAGTAGGGGCTGGCCCCATGGCCGAGTGGTTAAGTTTGCGCGCTCCGCTGCAGGCGGCCCAGTGTTTCGTTGGTTCGAATCCTGGGCACAGACATGGCACTGCTCATCAGACCACGCTGAGGCAGCGTCCCACATGCCACAACTAGAAGGACTCACAACGAAGAACGTACAACTGTGTACTGGGGGGCTTTGGGAAGAAAAAGGAAAAAAATAAAAAATCTTTAAAAAAATAACATGAGAGTATAATAACCTCTAAACTACAATTATGATGGACGCCAAACACCAAAGATACTACCACTTAAAGGAAATCAAGAATGCTACCTGTTTCTTGTATTGGCACCAAAAGAAAATAAAAAAAAAATCAACTTGTCTTTTTGCAAATAGTTCATTTTAGGCAAACACTCTACGGCACAGTTTTTTTAAAAAACAAAAAAATTCAATATAATAATATGATGTCTGGAATTTGTTTCAAAATAATCCAGTGAGGGGGGACCTGGGTGGGTATATATGAAATTCAACTAACCATGAGATGGTAATTGTTGAAGCTTGGTGACAGGTACTTGGCAGGGTTCTATTTTCTTCTTTTTGAATACACTTGTGATTTTCCAGAATAAGAAAGTTAAATATATAAAGAATATTATTTTAACACCTAGCTCAGTGTTCTATACCCTAGAATAAGTGGCCTATAAACAGTAGGTACTCAAATTTGTATAGATAAGCATTTATATAAGTAAGGAAATCTAGAATTTAAACTCACACACTTCTGATTATATTCAGTTAAACATGGATTAATGCGTATTTGTGAATTCATGACATAAACACATACAAGTCATTCATTTCAAGCGTCCCCTGCCCTTACACCTCACTGGGTGTTCCTAGAGAAGATTCAACCACCATAGGTAACATTTACTGGGTTAAGCACTGTTCTAAGTGCTTAACACGCATTATCTCAGGTAATCCTCAGAACTACCCTATAAGATAGGTACTATTATTATCTCCATTGTACGGATGAGAAAACTGAGGCACAGGGAGGTTAGGTAACTTGCCCGAAGTCACAATGTAAATAAATTGTGGAGCCAGAATCTAAATGTAGTTGATAACTCCCAAATCATACCTTAGCCAGATCTGAAT
>NW_025794003.1:3630-4591 GCF_021613505.1 Equus quagga | reverse complement strand
GTTGTAGTGATTTCAGTAAATAATCACCTTATCTTAATTTAAATAGTAAGGAAACAACTCTGAAGCATATGAACAAAAACACAAGGAATCAAGAAGATTCTAAATAATCCAGTGTCACAACAATAGAATTGTAGCTAATTTACTTCCTTGAGACTGTAGCAATGACACAAAAATGTAAAAATTACTTTAAGACATAACAAGTGTCCTTTGGTTTCTTGAACAAGAGTTCTGACATGACTTACAGAAAAATATTCTACATTCTTCATTGTTATAAAATACATACAAAAAATCCTAATGGGCTATTAAAAGCATAGTACTGCACCAAGAACCCTGATCTGGGAGTCAAATAATCTTGGTTCTAGTCCTAATTACTACTTAGAGTTATGACCTTAAGCAAACTGCAACCTCAGTAGAGCTCAATTTCCTCACTTGTAAAATGAGAGAACTTTACTAGATGACTGTTAAGATAACGTTCCAGCTATTAAATTTGCTTCTGAAAGGGATCATCAATCCAACTTTATATTTGACTTTCCAAGTGATTAAGTTCACACACTCGCTTTGGCAGCATGGGTTTCCCCAGTTTGGATCCTGGGTGTAGACCTACACACTGCTCATCAAGCCACATTGTGGCAGCATCCCACATAACATAGAGGAAGGTTGGAACAGATGTTAGCTCAGCAACAATCTTCCTCAAGCAAAAGGAGGAAGATTGGCAACAGATGTCAGCTCAGGGCCAATCTTCCTCACACAAATAAAAAAGAAAGAAAGAAAGAATTGAGACCTAGGGACACACAAGTAATAGAAGACCCAGAACTAAGTTACAGAAAGCATGGTATTACTCCAGTGCTTTTTCAATATTTCATTCTATTAAAAACACTACCCATAACCTGATAATACCTTGACTTACTTTATATCACCCAAAGTTTCAAAGTTATTTCATTCCTTCACCAACTATTTAAGT
>NW_025794003.1:0-3620 GCF_021613505.1 Equus quagga | reverse complement strand
GTAAACAGGAGTTCTTTGTACTAGTCTTGTAATGCTTACGTAAGTGTGAAATAATATCACAATAAAAGTCACCAGAAAATATGTAGCATTTTAACTCTTCTTCAAGTATTTTCCTTTTCTCAGAGCACAGAACTATTATAGGAGTACAGTTTCAGTTAATCCGACTACCGGTCCAATCCAAGAAAGCAGAGAACAGTTTACAATATATCACTCCAATAACTTGCTTGAAAAAACACAACTTTGCACATTTGCCAACTTTACTCCTGCTTTAAATACCAAGAATCATCATCAGTGTTGATAATATACAAGAATTTTCACAAATATAGGATGAAAAAAGTCTACACACAAGGTGATGTGATTTGAGAGCAACTTCTGACATGTAGTTTTAGTTTTACATAAATCTCCATCCCTTCCTATTTTCCTACTTTATAGGCTAGAGTTATCTTCTTGAGTTTAATATTAACCATCTGCTTTTTATCATTTCACTATATTACTGTTCCTTTAAAAAACTTGATCATATTACTCTAAAGACTTTTAAAGTATTTGTTAGTTTCCTATAATGAAAAGGCAAAAACTGAAACAGCATAAAAAGCCTTTTCAAATCTGACCCTGTTACACACAAAATTGGGGTTCTCTTGCCTGATGCACATACAGAGCCAATCATTACAGCTTCAGCTTTTGATAAAAGAATACAGCGTTACTGCAAGATCGACCTGCAAAGAGACAGAACGCATAAGCTCTCAGATCTGTCTCCCCGATCCAGGGCTTAGGGTAAAATGTATGGGACAGAGGGCAGGGTGGCCTCAAGTATGGAGACAGAGGATTGGAGGTGACGATAAGTGAGGTAACTGATGATCTGTGCAAGCGTAGTCAAGCTTCACGGCTCTTCATAGGACACGTGTTCTCGAACGGTTGTGGGAGTATGATCTGAGGGTGGAGTTTTCAGCCCTTGACGTCAAAAGGTCACTTTTAGAGCATTTGCGGAGGCTCAGTTGATGGGCTGGTGGTCCCAACCGGCCTGAACTGGACAAGGGGGAACTCTCAGTTCCTGAAACACAACTCTTAATTACTCTGTTGATAAGATGGGGTCAGGTGAACCAGTCCTAGTAGGCCCATGGTTACAACTCCAACTACCTTCCTTTTTTTCAACTCTACCTCACCTGTCCTCTCCAATCACACTCAATGCCTCACTGTTCTCAAGGCAGACAAGGGCCCTTCTGCCAAGCCTCTAGACACGCCCTTTTCACTACCTAGAATATCCACCCTCCTAACCAACACCAACACCTTGCTTTATGACCCAACTCAAAATTGTCATCTCTCTCTTTGGAAAATACTTGCCATCAACTCTTCAAGGCAAATTTGTTGTTCTTCCACATTTCCTGGTTCATATCTTTGTAACTGTACTTAGCCACATCACAGCGTACAGTAGTCTCCCTTTACCCGCAGGGGATACATTCCAAGACCCCCCATGGGTGCCTGAAACTGCACATAGCACCAAACTCTATCTATACTATGTTTTCCCATACATACAGACCTACGATAAAGTTCAATTTACAAGTTAGGCACAGTAAGAGGTTAACAACAATAATAAAGTAGAACAATTATAACAACATACTGTAATAAAAATTACCACAGATCTTAGCAACCTCAGCATATGTTTTTGTCCTTTCCTTATTAAGTTGAGAACTTTCACCTTTTCACTTAAAGAAAACACTTGACAGCTTCTCTTTGGCATATCCAAGTTGCCAGTATCACTAATCTTGCACTTTGGGGCCATTATTAAGTAAAATAAGGGTTACTTGTACACAAGCACTGTGATACCACAACAGGTGATCTGATAACCAAAATGGCAACTAAGTGACTAACGAGCAGGTAGTGTATACTGTGTGGATATGCTGGACAAAGGGATGATTCACATCCTGGCAGGACAGAGCAGGACAGCATGAGATTTCATCACACTACTCATAATGGTGCATGACTCAAAACTTATGAATTCTTTATTTCTGGAATTTTGTTTAATATTTTCAGACCATGGTTGATCACATGAAACTGAAACCACAGAAAGCAACACTGTGAATAAGAGGAGACTACTGCATTTCAACTATTTATTTTTCTACTTAGCTCAGTATTATCTGTGAATCCTTATCATCTAAAACAATGGTTCTCAAACAGGAGGACTATGCCACCCTCATACATGACCCTACCACCCACAGGGACCATCTAACAATGTCTCTAAACATCTTCAGTTGTCACAACTGGGGGGAGGGGCACTACTGGTATCTACTGGGTAGAGGCCAGGAACACAATCCATACACAGGACACAATCCACAACAAAGAATTATCTGGACCAAAATGTCTATAATGCCAAGGTTAAGAAACCTTGATCCAAAACAATACTTGGCTCACGTTAAGCCTTTAAAGTGTTTATCAAAATAGAATAAAACATTTATCAAGGAACTTAGAAACATAAAAAGGAATACATAATATGGAACAGTACAGGCTCAAGATACACAATACAGTACAAAGAACAGTGTGGGCATTAACGCCCTAGCAGATACCAAGACTTCATAAAAAGTGATAGTTAAGAAAACGTGGCACTGGCATAGGGATTAAGACAAACACACCAGGAATGACATCATACACAAGAGTGGAGCAGGTAACTCCAAAACTCCATCCCTCCACTAAGGCAACAATTATGCTGGTAAAAATCATCAGAATCAACTTTTTTGAAACTCTACAAGCTAATCAAAAACTTACAATCGCCAGGAGAACACATAACAGAAAGAGGTGCTAAACTCTGGTATGAGAGCACTATGGTGTTTTAACTTATGCACCTACCATACCCCACCCCGCATCTAGGTGGCAGCCATGAAGACAGTGGCCCACATACCTAGTGCAACCTGCACATGCCAAAGAGGGAAATATCAACCTTATTATTAAAGAATTGTGGTTTTGACTTGTTTGGTCGTTATCTGACAGATTAGGGCAGGGGTTCTCCTTTTTTCACTCACCTCAGAACTTTCTCAGGAGAAGTTCCTGAGACAAGTGGGGTTTGTCTAAAGCATTTAAAGGCAAATATACCATTTACAGCCATGTGGGACAAGGGATAACAACTAGGCCAGGCACTAAACAGACATAAAAGAATGGGAAGAAAGAAGCTGAAGGAAGAGAACGTGAAGGAATAAGGGTTCCAAAAGGCTCCTGCACATACCAGGAAATTTGGAAGGCCACACATACGCCCAAGGCTGGAGACACGCTCAGAAAAGACATGACAAGGCTACAAGCATTCACCTCTAGCTGACCTCTAGCCTCCACACAATCAAGAAGTAAGGGCTAGGGAAGAGTCTTAAATGAACTGGCTAAGCACTGCAAAGTGCCCCAACACTGAGTCAATCTGCAAAGACTGGGAGAGTTGTTTGGGTTTTTGTTTTTGCTTCTAGGCATTTAAGGAAAGTTCTGTTAAACCACTAACAGACCAGTAAGCTACCAGAACAAACTCTTCAGTGTCCACACAAGACAAAAAATAGTCTTTATAAAAATAAGTTACAAAGTTCACCAAGCAAAAACGACAACCCACAACAAGCAGCAGCAACAAACTCTGGGGAGGGAGAAGGATGTTT
>NW_025794002.1:0-3209 GCF_021613505.1 Equus quagga | reverse complement strand
TTAAAGTTGGTGTTTTGAAAAGATAAACAAAATTGACAAAGCTTTAGCTAGACTAACTGAGAAAAAAAGAGAGAAGACTCAAATCAATAAAATCAGAAATGAAAGAGAAGACATTGCAACCAATACCACAGAAATAAAAAGCATTATGAGACTACTATGAACAGTTATAGCCAACAAACTGGATAACCTAGAAGAAATGGATAAATTTCTAGAGATGTACAACCTACCAAAACTGAATCATGAAGAAACAGAAAGGCTGAACAGACCTATAACTAGTAAGGAAGTTGAATCAGTAATCAAAAATCTTCCAACAAAGAAAAGCCCAGATCCAGACGGCTTCACTCGTGAATTCTACCAAACACTTAATGAAGAATTAATGCCAATCATTCTCAAACTGTCCCAAAAAATTGAAGAAAAGGGAACACTTCCAAAATCATTTTACAAGATCAGCATTACCCTGATACCAAAGCCAGACAAAGACAGCACAAGAAAACTACAGGCCAATAGCCCTGATGAACACAGATAAAAAAATCTTCAACAAAATACTAACAAACTGGATTCACCAGAACATTAAAACAATCCTACACCATGACCAAGTGGGATTTATCCCTGGAATGCAAGGATGCTTTGACATATGAAAATCAATTAATGTAATACACCACTTCAACAGAATGCAGGATAAAAACCACATGATCATCCCAATAGATGTAGGAAAAGTGTTTGATAAAAATTCAATACCTTTCATGATAAAAACTCTCAACAAACTATGATTCAGGGGAAATTACCTCAAAATAATAAAAGCCATATGTGGGAAGCCCGTGGCTAACAGCATACTCAGCAATGAAAAACTGAGAGCTTTTCCACCAAGATTCAGAAGAAGGCAAGGATAACCTCTCTTACCACTTCCTTTTAATATAGTATAGGATGTCCTAGCCAGAACAATTAGCAAGAAAGAAAAAAGTCATCCAAATCAGAAAGGAGGAAGCAAAATTGTCCCTGTTTGCAGATGATATGATATTATATATAGAAAAACCCTTAAGACTCTGCACACAAAACAACTGTTGGAACTAATAAATGAACTCAGTAAAGTTGCAGGATACAAAATCAGCATACAAAAATCAGTTGTGTTTCTATACACTAATAACAAACTGTGAAAAGGAAATTAGGAAAACAATCCCATTTACAATACCATCAAAAAGAGTAAAATACTTAGGAATAAACTTACCTAAAAAAGTGAAAGATTTTATACTCTGAACACTATAAAACTGATGAAAGAAACTAAATAAGACACAAACAAATGGAAATCCATGACATCCTTCTTCACGGACAGGAAGACTCAATATTGTTAAAATGTCCATACTACCCAAAGAGATCTACAGGGTCAAAGCAATATCTATCAAAATCTCCATAGCATTTTTTAAAACAACAGAAAAAACAACTCTAAAATTCTTATGGAACCACAAAAGTACCTGAGTAGCCAACTAATCTTGAAAAAGATTAACAAAGCTAGAGGCATAGCACTTCCTGATTTCAAAATATATTACAAAGCTGCAGTAATTAAAACAGAATGGTACTAGCATAAAGATAGACATATAGACCAATGGAACAGAATAGAGCGCCCAGAAACAAATCCACATGTATATGGTCAACTGATCTTCAACAAGAATGCCAAGAATACACAACGAGGAAAGAAGAGTGTCTCCAACAAATGATGTGGGAAAACTGGACACCTACACGTGAAAGAATGACATTGGACCGTTATCATACACCATAAACAAAAACCAACTTGAAATGAATTAAAGACTCAAACATAAGACCTGAAACTGTAAAACTCTTAGAAGAAAACAAAGGGGGAAGGCTTCATGACATTGGTCTTAGTAATGATTTCACAGACACCAAAAGCACAGGCAACAAAAGCAAAACTAGGCTAGTGGGACTGTATCAAACTAAAAAGCTTGTGCACAGCAAAGGAAACCATCAAGAGAGTGAAAAGGCAACATATGGAATGGGAGAAAATATTTGCAAACCATATATCTGATAAAGGATTATTTTCTAAAATGTCTAATGAACTCCTACAGCTCAATAGAAAAAAAAATTGATAACCCAATTAAAAAATGGGCTAAAGACTTGAATAGATGTTTTTTCCAAAGTAGACATACAAATGGCCAACAGGTGTAAGAAAAATGATGAATGTCACTAAACATCAGGGAAATACAAATCAAAACCACCATGAGATATCACCTTGCACCTGTTAGGATGGCTACTATCAAAAAGGCAAAGGACAAGTGTTGGCGAGGATGGGAAGAAATTGCAACCCTTGAGCACTGTTGGCGAGAATGCAAAATAGTGAAGCCACTGTGAAAAACAGTATGAAGTTTATGCAAACAACTAAAAATACAACTACCGTATGATCCAGCAATCCCACTTCTGGGTATTTATCCAAAAGAATTGAGATCAGGAAATTGAAAAGATATTAACACTCCCATGTTCAGCGCAACACTATTCACAATAGCCAAGATGTGGAAACAACCTAAATGTGCATCAAGAGCTAAACGGACTTTTTAAAATGGTATGTGTGTGAATACATATATATATATACACACATATGTACAACGGAGCTTTATTCAGCCTTAAAATAAATGGAAATTCTACAATATGCAAACAGACGGATGAACCCTGCAGACATTAAGTGAAATAAGCCCATCGCAGAAAGGGAAACACTGCATGATTCCACTTGCATGAGGCATCTGACAGAGTCAACTCATAAAAGCAAAGAATAGAATGGTGGTTTCCAGGGGCTTCAGGGAGGGGAAAATGCAGAGTTGCTAATCAATGGATATAAAATTTCAGTTACCCAGGGTGAATAAATTCTAGAGATGTGCTGTACAACACTGGGCCTGTACGTAACAATACTGTATTAGACACTTAAAAATCTGTTAAGAGGGTAGATCTCATGTTGTTTTTGCTACAGTAAAATTCCAAAAAAATTTGAAAAAGGCAGATGTCAAACGGCATCTGCTGTGGAGAATGTGAGTTCTATTGTCCACGAATGTCAGCCTCACTGCTCTAATCTTCACAGCTCTGCACGTGCTGCCTGCAGATCCACCTGTTACCACTAATCTTGTTCTAACCTCAGTTTCCCACTAACTGTCCAGGAAGCCTGACTTCCAGTTCCAGCAGAATCGCTTCCATCTCACCTGACAGTTTCC
>NW_025794001.1:0-2697 GCF_021613505.1 Equus quagga | reverse complement strand
GCATGACAATGCAGTATCTACACAGTATTGTAAGATGGTTTTCACACCTCCTGGATTGGTCTTTGGCAGAAAAGCCTTAATAAAGTAGGAGAAGGAAGAAACACTCATACAATAATGGTGGCTTTTCCATGCCACTAGGAAATATAAAAGTACTTTTAAAAGAGAAGATTTGAGTTTCTCTTATTTTGTCGTGATTTACACTTTTTCTCCTTCTTTAAAAAATTTCCGTTATATATATATATCTTAAAGATATCTTAAACTCACTGACGACATTGTTTTGCAGATAAGATTTGTCAAAAATAAATAAGGTGCGCTTATGGTCTGCTGGGCACTCTGCTGGGTGCTGGTTTCCCTACAAGGTTCAAGTTTGCCTGTGTGTGATTCTCTCTGTTCTCTACCAAGTAGGACCTTCCCCACTGACAAGTCGGCCTCGGTCATTGTGCAGTAATGCAGATCATCTCATCTCCTTGGGTATTGCATTGACAAGTGCTGTCCTACCACATACTCAGGGATAATGGGCCGCAATGGTGTTCAAAGCTGATCATCACATGTCTTCATTTAATCAGTAATACACACATTATTTTTAATGATATTAATGGCAGCAACCTTTAATTATGCACAGGCTCTCAACAAAGTGTTTTACAAACATTATTTCATTTAATCTTCACAGCTTCCTGGTGAGATAATTACTATAATTATTTACATTTTGCAAATAAGGAAACTGAAAACTCAGAGAGGTTTCATAACTTGCTAAAATCTGTGATTTATTTCGGAAGTGGTATTTAGCGCTATACTGTTCCGCCTTCACGTTACTCCTCATTGACCTTAAGCATTCTCCTTTAGCTACACTCTGTATACTCGTAATTAAGTAACCCGTCTAATTATTTGTAATCATCTAACTACCTGACAGATTGTAAGCTCCCTGAGGACAGTAGCACGGTATCCCAGTGTCCAGCAAGGTGCCTGTCACAGAGGAGGTACACAGAGGGCTCTCTGTCCCATAGCAAGTACACAAATGACTAGATGTTCCAATGAGGGAGTAAACATAAAACCTGGGGACCGTGTCAGAAAACGGGGTTCGTCTTAAAACAAAGATAGCAAGAGTAAATTTTAAGTGGATAATTTAACCTCCTGGATAATTTTTGAAAATATCTCAGATGGAAATAGGAAGTTTCAGAGAAACAGTAGAGCTCAACAAACACATCATGTGAAAGGCAGGACTGGAACTTAGCAAGTGAAAAGGGAGGTGTAGCTTCTTCAAGTGTGTTGTCACGTGTCTAGAATGAGTGAATGGTGATTTTCAGTGACTAAGAACAATGGGAATTGGAGAGTAAGAACCTGCTGAGTGTTTATCTAGGAAAAGAAGAAGGTTGTCGGAGGAGACAGCCAAGCTAATTGCTGGGGCAGTGGACTGTGGGGCTAGGCCTGGGGTCATGTCACAGCTCCAGCTGGCACTTGCCATGTGATCTTAGGCACCTCAGGTTTCTCCTCTGTTATATGGAAATGATGATTGTATCTATTTCACTGTGTTGATGTGTTGATTGGATGATGTAGTGTACTATAACGATGCCTGACAAAATGGGCACTCACTATCTGTTAGCTGTTCCCACAATGGAGAAAAGTAACCTGTTGAAGCATGAGGAAGTTTCCCTGAGATGATCTGCTTCCTTTCCTTGAATTCTCAGCTCACTGATAAACATTGTTATTTCTAATCTCATCTCTTATGTGAACATGAGCATGTGTCCCCATGACAGGGAGTGTCCTGTCCAAATGACTAACATTTACTAGCCTTCAGGGAACAGCTGACCTCTCACCGACAAAGAAATCAAAGAACAGATTCTCTGATTGAGCAAAGCTGAAAACTAGCCCTTCAGGTAACAGCCTGCCTTCAAGAGCCGGCTGCCCTCCTCTGGACCTGCTTGCAGCTACAGCAATCACACACAGGCTGGTTTGAAACCTGTCACTCTGTCTAGAGCTCTTGCTCCGTGACTTGGGTAGTTCAGTGACATTTTTTGTTTCAATAAAGAAGATGTCACTTCTTTTCTTTTTCATTTTCAGGATTTACTTTCCAATTTCCTTTGTGCATTCCTTTTTCATACTGCTTACTTTTCCTTTCTAGGAATGTTAAAAGAGAGAAGAAAGTTCTGAGTCTTGAAAATCATACAGGAAATATGTTATCTCTTCTCTTCCTTTACATTTTCTCTTCCTTTTTTTGCAACAAACCTCAAGGTGGAAATGGAAAAGATTGCTGGAGCATTAGGACAACTTTTATAAAGTGAAAATACAAGTACACAGAAGTCGTAAGAATTTTAAAATTAGGCACTTTTAAATTTAGGTAAAAATAGCAAAAAAAAAAAATGTCTTGCTTGACCATGACTTTGACAGAGCTAGGACAATGGCCTGGTCTAGGACAAAGCATTGGCCACAAAGCAGCAAAGACACGTTCCAACTGCTTGAACATCTGGGTGGTAGTGGTGGTTGCACTTTACTCTTTATGAGGGCAGGAGTGGAAGTTTAATCATCTTGGTATAGCCCGAGCTCAAAGTAATGATTGGCACAGAGTAAACACTTGGTGATTTTCTCAATTATGTAGAGTACATAAAACCAAATTCGACAAAATAAATATTGTTCTGCAGAGAACAAGGTGAGATCTATGCCTGTAAAGATCAGGTATCTTTCACATCTGATCAACACTTC
>NW_025794000.1:5270-6771 GCF_021613505.1 Equus quagga | reverse complement strand
GAACTCCTACGTGGACGCCCGGATCCCCTATAAGACGGGACGAGGACGCGGGGCCCTGGAAAGGTCACGAGGTGTAGACGAGGCCACGAGGGGACGGGATGCGAGTTCTTCCAGGAAGAGGAGGAAGAGCAGAGTTCATCGTCTGAGGTGAGGACCCAGGGGGACGACGGCCGTCCATAACCTGACCTTTGACCTTGGGCTCCCAGCCTCTGGGGTCGTGTCTGCTCTCGAAGGCCCTGAATCCGGGGTAGTTTGTCCTCGCCGGGTCCGCGTCCTGACAGCCTCCCAGCTCATTCCTGGATTGGGCCCGGCGTCCGTTCACTGACATTCAGTCAACTATCCATGAGCACTCTTGACCTTTGCCCCAGGGAGGCCGTCCCCCGTGACCCCAACCATCTCTCTGTCTGTCACGGGCTCGGTGAAGACACCGTGTCCCCCGCCGGGCTGGGTTAACGAGGCCGGAGTGGGGCGGGGGGAGACTTGGCGTGACAGCCGGCACCCGGGCCCAGGCGGGAGGCCCGAGGCGTCCGTCCTGCGTCTGCAGAGTCGACACCAAGTCAATTGAGCCGCGCGTCGAGACGTTTGCACCCGGCACTCACCCGCGTCAATTTTTTATTTTTTCTTTTTTAAGAGGCCGGAGTGACGGGCCGTTAAGGGCCTCCCTCGACACGCACAGGCCCGGCTGCTCATTATCGGGGTCCCTGTCACGTCAGGTGCAGAAGCCGGAGGCCGGCGTGGCGGGGGTGTGGGGCGACGGGCACACGGGGCCTGCATCCCGGGTGGGGTCAGGACCACCGCCCGCAGCCTTGGTGACCTGGCATCCTCAGATTCAGGGGGGCCCCAGCCCCACAGGCTCAGGGGGCCTGGTGCGCACAGCCCTAGGTTTGCTGATTGACTCTGCGACGGCGGGGAGCGAGGGGAGGCAGGTGGAGGTGAGGTCTCCTGACATCGTTTTGCTCCCCCCACCACGTTGGGAGGCTGGGTTGCGAGCGGGCCTCACGTCGCGAAATGCCAGCTTGTCAGGCTCATCAGGCTCCGGGAAGGGGAGGCGAAGGGGCTTTGTCAACGCTACCCCCAGAGTCAATTAAAATACAGCGAGGCTGACATCTGCAGAATACCCGATGATCAAAGCCGAAAATGCCCATACAGCTTCCGACATAAAAACACGGTGTTTGGCGCCAGACTGACACAGCGGAACAGGTCAGGTAATTATGAGGAAATCTATGATATAGCTGTTGCAATTGCTTATCTTGTTCCCATTATCACAGCCATCAAACACACCGGCGGCCTCGCTGGCTGCCGGATCCGAAAGCCGGGTGACACCCGCGCAGCGCGGCTGATACAGACGGCATCTCCCGAGCGACTGAATTAATTTGACAGTCAATAGGCAACAGCGGTTACCGGCTTGTTTAAATATATATTTTTTAATTGCCTTGGGACGGGGGGCTGGGAGCGGGGGGGGGTGGTGGGGGGGGGGGGGGGGGGGGTGGGGGGGGGGGGG
>NW_025794000.1:0-2910 GCF_021613505.1 Equus quagga | reverse complement strand
CTCTTTTATGTGGGATGGTGTCACAGCGCAGCCTGATGGGAGGTGTGTGGGTCCACACCCGGGATGCGAACCCAGCAACCCCAGGCCTCTGCAGGGGAGCGCACAAACTGCACCCCTTGGCCACGGGTCAAAGGACCAGAGACAGGCGGGCCACCCACCTCTCGAGGGGTCCGCGCTCATGCGGCCCGGGGGAGGGGCTGCTGCGCCGGGGACCAAAGGGGGGAGGAGGAGGAGGGGCTGGGGGAGGAGGGAGGAAGAGACGAGGAGGAGGGAAAGGAGGATGGAAGAGCGGGGGGAGGAGGGAGAGTGGGAGGCGGGAGGAGGAGGAGGATGGGGAGGTGAAGGAATGGGGGAAGGAGGAGGGAGAGTGACATGCAGGAGGGTGGAGCAGGGGGCGGGGAGGAGAGGTGCGTGGGGTGAAGGAGCAGGGCCGGGGGGCACGTGTGCACGTCACACACGTCTGTACGGGGTCAGCGTTTGCAGAGAGAGCGTGGCATGCCTGTGGCGCCTAATGTGTGCAGAGCGTCTCCCCTGATACGCGCGTGCAGACGTGCGTGACACGGGTGTGCGTGTGCGTGTTTGCAGGGACGGCAGCACCGACGTGCGTCACGCGTACTGACGGGCTGTCGTCTGCGCACGCCTGTCGCGCGCATGCGCTCACGCTTGTCAATCACGTCGCTTGACGGCGGGGTCACGGGCTGAGAAACGCGTCGTTAGGCGGTCCCGTCGTTGTGCGAACGGCACAGAGGGACTCATGGAAACCCAGACGGTGCAGCCCGGGGCCCGGGGCTCCGTGGGGCCGAGGTTACGGGACCGGGGTCATCCGTGCGGCCGGTCACGGGGTGAAACGCTATCATAGGGTCATAGGTCATATTCCATATAATAAAGTACATAACAGACAGCGTTGTAGGATTGTAGGTGGCTCCATTATCATATGCGCCCGTATACAACCGTGTCCATTGTGCGTTTATAGAGCGGTGCACACGTTACACACACGTGGAACGGTTATGCGTGTGTGTAGAGAAGCACTTTCACATGTATGTCGTCTGTACACACAACACACATACGTGTGTCTGTAAGACGATGTGACACATACATGTGTGTGCGTGTGTTTGTATATATGTTGGCCCTACGAGGAAATTTTGTGCACATGTTATATACAGACACGTGCATAGTTATGTACGTATTTGCTCGTAGATAGGATATAAGTTGACAGACACACGGCTATGGTGTGCACACACCTTTCTGCATGCATTTACATAAATTTGCATGCACTTAGGTGTTTAGATGTGTAGACAGAGTGTGATGTGTTTGTTGTATATACATATCATACGTGCATCATACACGGGGGTCGGAGAGACGAGAGACACACATATTCACACACACATGGATTTACGTATTTCTCATATTCATATGCTCATATATGGGATATAAATTTAGACACGTATTTATATGCTCATATATAGGGTAAAAATTTGCAGACACACGTCTATAGTGTGCACACCTTTCTGCATGCATTTACATAAATTTGCATGCACTTAGGTGTTTAGATGCGTAGACAGAGTGTGATGTGTTTGTTGTATATACATATCATACGTGCATCATACACGGGGGTCGGAGAGACGAGAGACAGACATGTTATACACACACATGGATTTACGTATTTCTCATATTCATATGCTCATATATAGGGTATAAATTTACAGACACACAGACTTATATGCTCATATATGGGATATAAATTTAGACACGTATTCATATGCTCATATATAGGGTATAAATTTGCAGACACACGTCTATAGTGTGCACACATTTCTGCATGCATTTACATAAATTTGCATGCACTTAGGTGTTTAGATGTGTAGACAGAGGGTAATGTGTTTGTTGTATATACATATTATACATGCGTCATATACGGGGGTCGGAGAGACGAGAGACTCACATATTATTCACACACACATGGATTTATGTATTTCACATATTCATATGCTCATCTATGGGATATAAATTTAGACACACGTATTTATATGCTCATATATAGGGTATAAATTGACAGACACACGTCTATGGTGCACACACCTTTCTGCATGCATTTACATAAATTTGCATGCACTTAGGTATTCATATGTGTAGACAGAGTGTGATGTGTTTGCTGTATATATTATTACACGTGCATCATCCACGGGGGTCGTAGAGAGCAGACAGACACAGCGGAGGGGTGGCCGGGGGTCGAGGCAGACGCCCCCCACGCAGCAGCCCTGCCCCGGGCAGCAGGATGGTCTCACCCTGTCTGTTCTCGTCTGCAGATCTGACCCCCGGCCCGGCGCCCTTTGCAAACAGCCCTGGGTGGGCTCCGGTCTCCAGAAGCGGACGTCGGGTGCTGACCAGAGGACCACAGGGCCTCGCGGGGACAAGACGGCCGCCCGAGGGTGGAGACCCGGTTCTGGCGGGAGACGGGAGGGGTCAGAGGGGCAGGGAACTCGCTCCGGGCTCCACGGGGCCCGAGGATTCCCCGAGGCCAGGGCTGGGGGCCGTGCTCAGAATCAGCCGGAGGGCAGGGCAAAGGTCCTGATAAGGTCTGCACAGCGGTCGAAGGTGGGGGACCGGGCAGGGGTCAGCTGTCCGGGGTCAGGCGAGAGGCCAGGAGCGGAGGCCCCCCGGCGGCTCTTGGCTGCTGGGCCCTAGGGTCGGTCGGGTAGGACTCAGCGTGGCGGGCGGTGGGGCGAGTGTGGACCTGGGGGCCCCGGGTTTCCATTCCAGCCGCCAACAATTTTCTTCCTTCTCGGAGACACTGAGTCCCGGGCTCCGAATGAGAAGCGAGTTGCTGGGAGACGGGGCGGCTTGGACCCCGTTCCCAGTCGGCCTGGCGGGGAGAGAAGCCTTAAGTTCCTCAAGGCGGGGACGCCAGCC
>NW_025793999.1:0-2217 GCF_021613505.1 Equus quagga | reverse complement strand
TTTATTAGTATGTTGTAAATTTTTACATGTTTTCATGTTACTAATTAACATTCTTTCATTTCAGCTTGAAGAATTCAGTTCAGCATTTCTTGTGAGGTGGTTTTAATGGTGTTGAACTCCCTTATTTTTTTTGTTTGAGAATGACTTTCACTTTGTGAAAAACCACTTCAATGGGTAAAGTATTCTTGGTTAGCAATTGTTTTCTTTCAGTCTTTGAATATATCATCCCACTCTTCCCTGGTCTTCCAGGTTCATGCTGCTCTGCATAATCCACTGAAAGCCTAATGGGGATTCCTTTGTATGAGAGAACTATTATTTCTCTTGCTGATTTTAAAATTCTCTCTTTTCCTTTAATTTTAGACAGTTTTATTATAATGAGTTTTGGAAAAGATCCTCTTGGATTGAAATTATGGAGTAAGCTTAATGAATATGGATGCCCAATTCTCTCTCAAGGTTTTAGAAGTTTTCATCCATTATTTCTTTAAATAAGCTTTCTACTATTTCCCACTCTTTCTTTTGGGACTCCAATAATGTGTAGTTTGTTTCCTTCATAGTGTCCCATAAATCCTGCAAGCTTTCTTCATTCCTTTTCATTCTTTTCCCTTTTTTCTTCTTTGACTGGATAATTTCAAATGGTACATCTTTGAGCAAAATGATTTTTCTGATGATTGGTGTCATCTGCTATTGAGGCTGTCTGTTGAATTCTTACATTGAATCATTGTATTCCTCAGCTACAAAATTTCTATTTGGTTCCTTGTTATGTTTTCTATCTCTTGGTTGAAATTCTCATACTATTCTTGAACTGTTTCCTGATTTCATTAAATTGCTCCATGTTCTCTTGTAGCTCTCTGAGTATCTTTAGAAAAAAACATTTTTGGAGTTCTCATCAAGATGGTGGCATAGGCAGACTCTGAACTCACCTCCACACATGAACACAACAAGGTTACAGCTATTCTTGGAAACATTACCCCAGAGAGAGAAGTGAAAACTGAACGAAGAGAAGCCCCACAACAAATGAGATTCTGAGTGAGGTGGAACAGGCGGAAATTACTTCAGGAGAGAAGAAAACCCAGCTTTGTGAGCCATAGAGCCTCCCAGCTAGCCAGGGCGTCCACTATAAGGTACACAGCCCTCTCTGGAGGAGCAGGACCTGAGTGGGGACACATTACTGATATAAGCATCTTTCAGACTCAGCACTACTGAGACAAGCCTCGTAATATCTTGTTTCACTGGATATTAACTGCAAGGAGAATACCCCAAGAAAAGCTATCAGAACTAAGCCAAAAAAAAGAAAATTTGTTCTTAAAAGGCCCATGCATAAATTCACCCATCACAGGAGGCAAGCTAAAATCATCAGAAAGAAAGGTACACAGCCCTTTGGTGAAAAGAGACTCACCTGGTAGGCTCTGGGTGCATCTCGATGAGAGGTGAGACCTCTCCAGAGAATGAGGCATTGGTGGCAGCCACTGTTGTGACCTAGAACAGGCATGCTAACACAGATCCTGACAGAGCCATTGTAGTTCTTCTCTTGGCCTGAGAACCCAAGGGTCTGCCACACCCACTGGAGCACAGATTTAATGCAGCTCAGCCAGTGCAGGCAGCCTGCCCTAGGGACTGGCTCCACCCAACAGGAAGCCCTCAGGCTACTTGTTGGTCTGCATAGAATGGGTACCATGATCCTCTGCAGGCAGGCAAGTGTCTCCACCTCTGTGGGGCACGACCTGACTGAGAGGCAGGTGAACTGTTGGGGACACTGATGGAGAGTGTGAGGGCCTCTGCAGTGGGGTGACTGATATGCTCCCAGGGATTAGGAAGTATATATGGGCCAAAACTGTGTTGATGTGTGTGGACATGTGGGGAGTGGGGCTTATCAGTGACAGAAGACCTGTGGTTCACAAACAGCCACAAAGAGGATCAGACCCACCTTCAAAGTCTGAAACAATTGGGTGCTCCCATGCCTGAGGGCAGCCCCACTCAGCTGCAATCCTAAGAGCTCTGACAATTGCCTTGCAGAGTGGAGGCCTAAATCAATTATAAGCCCCCAAGCCTAGCAAACAGCCACACTCGCTGCCTACTGACTTAACAGAAAAACTGCAACAGGAGTGCAGTTACACCTTGTAGCCAATGGTGCTGAAGCTCCCCACATCACCTGGCACTGGGAACCGAAGGGGCTTGGCACTTTTAGTGCCCTTGGGGCCACCCAAAACAAACAGGTAG
>NW_025793998.1:0-29875 GCF_021613505.1 Equus quagga | reverse complement strand
CACATTCAACATTGGACGTGAAAACGAAAATTAGTTTTTTCAATAAGATATTTTGAAGTGTACAATTTCTATGGGTGATCAGAACATTCACTCATTAGTTCACTTTTATGTTTGCTAACTGCCAGTCACTCTACTCTTTAATACCCTTCAAAAGCATTCATCGCAAAGCTGCCTTTGGTCTTATACTAATGCTTTCCTGGAATCAATGGAACTACAAAGGAGACAGCTCCTCATAATAAAATGGATGTTGGCATTTCATAATCATCAATGAAATTATTCCTGATTTATACTATGCTTCAAAAACTCTCTTCCCTTGCTCCCTAAAGTCTGTACTTTCAAAATGGTATCTACAGCTTTAATTATACCTGAAAATAAACTTCTCTTATCACAAGATCTCTTTGATCATGGACTGCACCCATTATTATCTTCAAATACCCTATTTTTTAAAAAGCCCACTTATATCATGCTCCCAGAGTTATATTAGCAATGGTGTTTTTTAACTGTTTCTCTAATTACTGTTCATAATTATTGCAAATCAAAGTTGTACAAATGATTGGATGCTAGTTGAATTATCTATCAAACTGGGGTGAAACGGTCCTTTAAACTACTGTATACTCAACAAATTTAGAGAGTAAAAACTGAAATGGAACTTTAGTGTTTAGGTCTCCATAGAGAAGCCAATCAGATGCTGTAGTGTTAACAAGGTACTTCAGATCCAGAATAATCCTGCTAATCACACTTCTTCCAGATTAATCAACTACCATCAGTTTCCATGAAGAGGAGGACTTCTTGTGGGTTCCGGTGAGACAGGATTTGCTAAGGCAGACAGCAGCAGGGAAAACTCCTGGTGATAGGATCTGTTAGAGCAAAGGACAGAAGACAAAAAGAAGGCTGTATGCCTAAGAAGTGATCTGGACCACAAGTGCTGTAATTATAAGCTTACAATGTTGCCACACTGCTTTGTGAAACAGATTTTTGCTGTTTATTAATTATTTTTCCTTGTTTCAGGTTTGATATTTTTCATGATGTAATAAACAGTGGGATCTAGGCTCATTTTTCTGTGTATTTGGATTCAGTGAGTAGAGCGTCCTGGTTGAGTCAATAGTTTCATGTAGGGAAGACTTGAGAAACAATGGCAAGGAAGGTTAGGTCAGATTATGAAAATCATTCAAATGCTTATATTGGATTTCATTCTTCAGCAGTCATTTAGTGTTTCTTTTTTTTCTTTTTGTTTAAATTGGGAGCACCATGAGGAAAACGGTGCTTTTGATGGTTTATAAGAGGATAAAGACCGTAGGCAGGGAGAGTAGGTAAGATGACACAGCAATAATTCAGGCATTAAGAAACAAGGTTAGACTCGGCTAGCGATGGGTGGCAATGGACTGGAAAGGAAGGCAGGATGGACACAGTATTATAAGGGGAGAATCTGGCTTCTTTCCTTTTGTTTTTTCAGCCTTTTGGGTTTAATATCATTCAACCTTCCTGATTTGTTTCACTTCCCATTTATATTTTCCTTCCTCCTTTGGTAACCTACTTTTTCTTTCCCGTTTTTCCCTCTTGTTCCTTTGCCTGCATTTAAAGAAATTATCTTATTACCTTCCTATATAGAATGATGATTGAATCAGTCAGGCAGATATCAAATGGTAGATTTGGGTAGAAATTAACCATAAGGCTAATTAACTGATTAGAGTACATTGCTTCTTTTAAAAAAAAATGTTTTTACACCCTTTATCTTCAGTTAGAAAGAAGGATAGAAAACAGAAGAGAGGCAACGAGGGAACAAAAGAGTAGAATGGGAAGGGGAGGACCAGAGACTTTCATTTATTCATTCATTTAAGAAGGGCTGTGCTTCCAGAGAAAGAGACAGTGCCAAAAAAATAGGAAAACACCACACAATAATTTGTGTTATTGTAGTTGTATTATATATTTCCCCTTCTAACTCAGTTGCATAAAGTAGAGATGCCAGGATGGGAGGCTAAAGACTAAGGTGAGATGGGCAGTCTCCCTCCCTCCCTTATTGCCTGCTGCTTCTCATATCAAAAGGCAGAGTCTACGTCCCTCTGCCTAGGCCTCAGTGACTGGCTCAACCAACAGAGTGCTGTGGAAGAGAGTTTCTGGGACTTTTGAAGCTAAGCCATAAGAAGCCTAGGTCTTTTGGAACATTTCTTCTGGGATGCTTTCTTTTGGAACCCAGCCATCACTTTGAGAGAAGCCCAAGTCACATAAAGAGGCCACATGTAGGCCCTCAAGTTGGCAGCCCCAAGTAAGATAGCCAGCATCCCCTGCCATCCTAGAAGTGAACCATCTTGAAGTCCAGCCCAGTTGAGCCTATAGATGATCGCAGTCCCAGCTGACATCTGACTGCACTTCCTAAGAGACCCCAGGAGAGAACTGTCAGGCCAACCACAGCCAACCCACAGAACAATAAGAGACAATAAAAAGTTCCTGTTTTAAGCTACTACACTTTGGTGTGGTTTGTTACACAACAATAGATAACTTCTTTCATCCTTACATGAGACGTGAAGAACACTTCATCAAATGTTTGAGAGATTCATATGCCACTCAGAATGCATGCATATTTATAATCTATTTTCTTTATTTTAAAGATCACTTTATCATTCATTAGCCTTGAAACTGAAATCTGAATTCACCTTGATCAGAAATCCTAGGAAATGCTTAAGCAAATATTTTAAGCATTATCATATCTGGAGTACTGCTTCAGGATAAAATGATTAATGTGAAAAAAAACTGATGTGTAATTAGAAGATCAAGTTTAAATTCTAGCTCTGTCATTTATCACTGTGTGACCTAGGACAAGTTACTTAACATCTCTGATTCCCAGTTTCCAATGCTATAATGTATTTGAAAGTATTTAGTGATGCCTGACAAAACATACTCAATAAATTTCTACTTCTTTCTTTCCTATGAAAGTTCTGTGCTCATAAGTGCAACCATGTTGAAGCTCATCATACTCCTTCCTAAAACTGAATATTTTTATTATTTATCAAACATTTCCCTTGATAAATATTTCATAAGCTTCCACAGTTTTGCCTTAACTAGTGTGATCTACCGTACTTTCCCTGTGGAATAGCTTAACAGATTTTAGGGACTCACTCTGTTGCTAGATTCTCACAAGGGGGCTTTTCTGACGACGTTCTTTTGTTTTCAAGGACATGACCCTGTTTTAAGTTTTAAGTCTTGAATGTGGTTCCCTACTCTAGTGCAAATGTTAACAAGTGCATATCAAATAAGAGTTTTAAATCAGTTCATATGTTTACGTATTTAAGATATAATTGATAATATTACCCATTTGCTTTGATTTGAGATGCCAAGTGATTAAAAAAATTTTAAAATTGAAATAAATAGAAGCAAATTACCTTGCTTATTTGAATTTACCATTTTTGCATAAATAGGATGAACTAATTTAAGTTGCAGTTATCCTTTTAAATGACTTAACTGATGTCTGCTGAGATACTCAAGGCCACATGATTAGTGGAGTCATGCTGAACATCACTCTGTCTCATGGGGTTGAAAGTACAAGTGCACCTTGCAAAGCCTGGAGATATGATGCTGCAAGCTTGATCTTTTCTCTGTTAGTTTTTTCTTCTGTTTTGTCTCCCTCACCTCACTCTAGGCTGCTTTATGTTTTCCAGAGGGACACACATTGCATTTGGAGATGTTCCTCCTTTTTCAACTCTATTCTTATTTTACGTCCTGTGCACTTGCTCTTGAACTTACATCACAATTCTGCAAAGGAAAAGCTGCTTATTCATCTGGAAACTTATGGTAGGAATCCCAAAGACAGTGCTGTAATGGGGACTGAAGTTCCTTTAGCAAATCCTGCTTTTTGATGAGCCTTTTAAAAATCTGGACAAGAGACTACCAGCTAGAGTACGTGGAATCCATAATTTGAGAAGAGTGTTTTTCAAACTGCACGTCCTGACCTATGTGACTAGATTATGACAAGCACTTAATAAACAATGAAACAAAATGGAGTAGATAATATTAGAGGGTATCACATGTAATAAGGGGAAGTAAAGTTTCATAAAACTTTTGTATTAGTTTTGTGTGTGTGTGTCTGTATAGTGGTTTATATAAAAATTATTTCACTTTTTTTTTTGTAAGTTGCTGTCAAAGGAGTTTGAAAGCCACTGCCTTGGATTTAAAGCTATCTGAAACAGTTTTACAGTATACCAATTTGAAATGAAGCCCCAACAATATATTTAAAATATAAAAGTGTAGATAGCTTTTAGTTACATATTTTAAGGGGACTGGCAAGTTACTTTTCCTTAGAAGTCTAGCCTTGGGATGTCTGGGCATTTTCCAAAGGGCCAGGAACAAGTTATCCCAAGAAATGGTAGGAGCCCAAACTCTCGCTCCTTGGGAGGTCCTGAGGTAACAGGATCCTCATCTCATCTGTGATGCTGCTGTTGCCCTGTGGCAGTGGCTGTTGGAAGTACTGTGTCTTCCCTAACCAGATCAGAAGTACCTAGTTTTCTCAAGGTCTCAGGCTGCCAGCAAGATGGCATCGCACTTCTCCCTCATTCGTGGGACCTGCACCCAGCCTGGAGAGCTGGAAAACTCCACCCTTAGCTCTGCTTTTTGCTAGAGAACCTCCCTTTTCCTTCCCACTGGGTCCTGGGAAGATGGGAGGCAGCAGTAACCATCACTTGTGTTTTATCCACACCAAGTGCGTCTGTTTTTGCGTGAAACCTGACTCAAGCAGAGGAGAGTTCCATCCCTGGAATTAGAAAATTAATTCTTAATGAGAGTAATGACCAATCTGCTAATGAGCTTTGGGGAGAGACGGCACATGTTCCTGCAGCTGATGGATGCCCCTTTTAGAGCATATATGATATCCTCCCCAGGTCTTCACTCAGCTGGGCTAATGCACTGCAGAACCAAAAGAATCCTCAGGACAGGAAGGGACCCCCTTGACTTTTCTGGCTCTTGCCTCCTTGACATTTTCCAATTTCTCACTTTGCATTCTACTCTCTCTGCCATTAAAATGGCTGTCTATTAAACTGATTAGTGGAATCTGCCATATCATATCACAACTTTTTCCATCTGCTTATGGTTTTTAATTTTTTTCATAGAAAGCCCTAACCTAAATCCTTTACTCTTCTTTTATAATGCTTTTATTCTCACCTTACTTCTGCTGAAAATCAGCCAAACTCCTTCATCACTGCCCCTCCCCCCAATCTTCATCAACATTCTCCTGTTATCCAGGTTTTTTTATATACTCTCAAGAGGGAGTTAACAAAGATGGACTAAATTTTTACATAGGACCTTTTTGTTTCATGTGACATTTTCAGTAGGAGCTTGCAGACAAATTAACAAAGCAAGGTAAAATTGTTACCAACATTAGAATCTGATTTTAAAATATTTTCTAGAGTTTAAAACGTGGCATAAAGCAGATTCCTATTTAAGAAAAAGGGCCTCATTATAAATTGTCACGAAGACCCTGAGACTGTCCTACAAAGCAGTGCTATGGGAGGATATGAGGCACAATCTGAGTCACCCCAAGAGTTAATTTAAATGGAGAAAGTGCAGGGCTGGCCCCAGGGCTGAGTAGTTAAGTTTGCATGCTCCCAGAAGGAGGGAGGGAGGGAGGAAGGGATTAAGGAAGGAAGGATAAATAAATGCATGAATAAATAAATAAATGGAGAAAGTGAGATCATCTCCCAAAGCACTAGAATTGATTTTTCCCTGAGCCTCTCCTTAGCTTTAAATTCTTATAATCACAGAATATAGAGAAAGAAGATACTTGGTGTTCATTCTAATTGCCCCATTTTACAAACCAAGATATCAAGGCTCAGAAGCATAAGGTCATTAAGATAATTCAGTTATTTGGTTGGTTATTAGGACTAGGGTGGTTTCAGAAAGGATGCAGAAAAGTGAAACTATTTGAGAGCTATTTAGAGACTGTCATAATCAGCACTGACTGACTGGTTGGTGGTGGGATGAGACATTGGATACTAAGAGAGAGGGAAGATTCAAAGATGTTGCTTGAGTCTTTAGCTTTAGCATCTATGCAAATTGGAGGCATTCATTTTGAAGGAGGACATAGGAGAAAAAGTATCTGCAGAGAAAGACTGCAAGTTCAGTTGAGGAGTGCTGAGTTTTGGGCACCTTTGTAAAATCTAAAACAATGTACTACAATTGAATATGCACGGGAGAAAAACCAGAAGACTACTGAGTTCTCAAAGTTTAGCAAAGATAGTGTCTCCAAGAGGACATTATCATCATCCACAGCCGCTGTAAGGTCAAGTGAGACAAAGATGGAAAGATGTCTATTAGGTTTAGCTGTAAGGAAGTCATTGTTGACCTTGGCAACTCCTAAAAGAAAACAGAGGGAAAAAGCTCCTTGATATCAGACTTGGTAATGGTTTTTGGATATAACACCAAAAGCACAGGCAATGAAAACAAAAATAAACAAGTGAGATTGCATCAAATTAAAATGCTTCTGTACAGCAAAGAAAACAATCAACAAAGTGAAAAGGCAACTTATAGACGGGGAGAAAATATGTGCAAATTATAATAATAATTATAAGGCGTAAATATCCAAAATACATAAGGAAATCATACAATTCAATAGCTAAAAAGCAAATAACCAGATTAAAAAAATAGGCAAAAGATCTAGGCTGACATTTCTCAAAAGCTATACAAATAGCCAACAAGTTTATGAAAATGTGCTCAACATCACTAATCCTCAGAGAAATGCAAATCAAAACCACAGTGAGATATCACCTCACACCTGTTAGAGAATGGTGATTACCAAAAGACAAAAGACAAGTATTGGTGAAGATGTGGAGAAAACGGAACCCTTGTACACTGTTGATGAGAATCTGAATTGGTAGAGCCATCTGAAGACAGTATGAAGGTTCCTCAAAAACTAAAAATAAAACTACCCTATGATCCACCAATTCCACTTCTGGGTATATATCCAAAGGAAAAGAAATCAAGATCTCAAAGAGATATCTGCACTCCCACGTTCACTGCAGCATTATTCACAACAGCCAAGATATGGAAATAATCTAAATGTCTGCTGATGGATGAATAAGTAAAGAAGATGTGGTATATATACACACAATGGAATATTATTCAGCCAAACAGAAAAGACAGAAATCCTGACATTTGCACCACATGGATAAAACTTGAGGGCATTACACTAAGGGAAATAAGCCAGTCACAGAAAGACAAATACTGTGGGATCTCAGTGCAATCTAAAACAGTCAAACTCATAGAAACAGAAAGTAGAATGGTGGTTTCCAGGGGCTGCAGTGATGGGAAATGGGGCACAAAGTTCAGTTATGCAAGACGAGTAAGTTATGGAGATCTAATGTACAGCAATGTGACTATAGGTAACAGCATTGTACTATATTCTTGAGATTTACCAAGAGGATAGATCTTAAGTATTCTCACCACAAAGAAATAAAGGTAACTATGTCAGGTGATGGATATGTTAATTAGCTTTATTGTGGCAATTAATTCATAATATATACCTGTATCAAGACATCAAGTTGTACACCTCAAATATATACAATTTTTATTTGTCATTATGTGTCAATAAAGATGGAAAAAAGGCACAAAAGCCATGAACAGACATCTTACTGTCTAAGGATATACAGATGGCATATGAACACTGAAAAGATTTTTAACATCACCAGGCATTAAGGAAATGCAAATTAAGACCATGAGGAGATATCACTATACACCTATTATAACATAACCACAAATACAAAAAATAGTGGCAATACCAAGTACTAGGAAGGACAGGAAGTAACTGGCTTTCTCATACAATGCTGCTGGAAATGCAAAATGGTACTCCCACTCTGAAAAACAGTTTGGCAGTTTCTTAAAGAACAAAATATATACTTGCCATACAACACCAATCACACTCCTGGGCATTTATCCCAGAGAAATAATAATTTATGTTCACCTAAAAACCTGAACACGAACATTCATAGCAGCTTTATTCATTAAAGCCCAAGACAAGAAAGAACCAAGAAGTTCTTCAATAGATGAATGGCTAAACAAACTACAACACATTCACACAGTGGAATACTATGTAGTAATAAAAGAAACAACTGATACACACTACAACTTGGATTGATCTCAATCTCACATCAAATAGTCTATGATTCCATTTATATAACATTCTTGAAATGGAAAAATTATAGAGCTGAAGACCTAATAAGTAGTGGGCAGGATTAGCGAAGGTGTGGGAGAAGGACAGGTATGATTATAAAGAGGCAGCACGAGAGAACCCTTTGTGGTGATAGAACAATTCTGTATCTTGATTGTGGTGATGGTTACACGAATCTCCACATGTGATAAAATGGCCCTAAGCTATTCACACACATTGTACCAGTGTCTGTTTACCGGTGTTGAGACTATATTATGGTTATCTAAGACATAACCATTGGGGGAAACTTGTGAAGAGTACAACTGTGCTAATTCCTGTGAATCTATAATTATGTCACATAAAAAGTTATTTACAAAGTATATGTAAAAGCCAAAAATAATCTGAAAACATTTTCTTCTTAAAAAGGCAAGCTAGAGATGGAGAAAAAAGTTTGCAAAAATACATTTGATAAAGGTCTGAACTTCTTCAACTCAACAAGACCAAAAGAAAGTAAACACAATAAAAAATAGGCTAAATATTTGATCAGACACTTCATTAAAGGAGATTATAAATGGTTAAAAAGCAAATGAAAAGAAGTTCAACACTCAGTCACCAGGGAAATGCGAATTAAAACTCAGTAAGATACAACCAGACACCAACTAGAATGGCTAAAATTAAGACTTACCAGAGCATCTGTTGGTAACCAGAGAGCAGTGAGAACTCTCAGACATTGCTTATAGGCATGAAAAACAGTAGAGCCAGCTTGGACACATTTGTAGCTTCTCACAGAGTTACAGATAAACTTACCAGAAGACCCAGCAAGCCCAGTCCTAGGTATTTACACAAGAGAAATGAAAACACGTTGACACAAAAAATCGTTTGTAAATATTCATTGCAGCTTTACTCATAATTGCCCCAAATGGAAAAAAGGCCATGTGTCCATCAACTGAAAGGAAAACAAACTGTGGTTCATGCACACAAGGGAACACTACTCAGAACAGAAAGAATAAACTAATGATTCACATACATGCATGAGTCTCAAAAGCATTCTGCTGAGTAAAAGAAGCCAGACAAACGACAGCCTATACTTGGGGCTGGCCCGGTGGCATAGTGGTTAAGTTCGTGGGCTCTGCTTTGGTGGCCTGGGGTTCATGGGTTCGGATACCAGGCATGGACCTAGCATCACTCATCAAGCCACGCTGTGGTGGCAGCCCACATAAAATAGAGGAAGATTGGCACAGATGTTAGCTCAACTAAAATCTTCCTCAAGTAAAAAGAGGAGGATTGGCAAAAGATGTTAGCTCAGAGCCAATCTTTCTCATACACAAAAAGAGTCTGTGATTCCATTGATATGAAAGTGGAGAAAAGGCAAAACTACTGCAATAGAAAACAGACCAGTGATTGTTCTCAGGCATCAGAGAGGTAGGGGTGGAGGGAGGGGACTTACCGTAAAGGAGTACAAGGATCTTTCTGGGATGACGGAAATATTCCAAATCATGATTTTGATAATGGTCATCTATTATATCATTTTTGAAACCTCACTCACTTGTACACTGAAAAGTGCTGAGTTTTATTTTCTCTTATACACACCTCGACAAAACTGGTTAATAGTTAAAAAAGAAAAAGCAAAATCTGCAGACTAAAGGGAGTCACATGGTAAGGTCTGCTCACCCACCGAGACAAGGCCACTGTAGTTCTCCAGCATCATCACATCTCTGTACAGGGTCCTCTGTGCAGACTCCACCTGCTGCCACTCCTCCTGGGGAATTCCGCAGTCACATCCTTGAATGACACTGATACCTGCGATAGCACATTTCTATTCAATGTGAGGGTCCAGAAGCAGTGACATAGAGAACACTTTTAGAAACTAAGTCTTACTATGTTTACTGTTTACAATTTAAAACAAAATGCTATAAAGGATGACCATCACGGGGCCCTAATTCTGTCTTATACTTTGAGGAGACGTACATCATCAGTAAAAAAAAAAATTATTCTCATGCCGATTTATTTATATTTATTTTTATTTTATATACGTATATTGTCACTTAATATAATAATGAGAAACCTTAATGCCTTATTTTTTTAGGTAAAGTTATTATAAACAGGATTCTTGTATATATTTCCCATACACCAATGGATTACACTGAGCACTCTGCAGAGTATACACACCCCAGCCTGGAGATCTCTTCTGGGTAATAGGAAACCAGCAGGAGACGCATGTAAGCCCAGGGAGGCATTAAACATCACTGGAGTTTTATTTCAGGAGCAATGCTCTAGAACAGGATTTCCTCAACATGGCATTACCAACACTGTGGACCAGACGATGCTATTTTTGTGGAAGACTGTGCTGTGTATTTTACGATCTTTTTCAGTATCCCTGTCTTCTACTGATTGGTTGCCAGCAGCATCCCCAGTTGTGACAATCAAAACTATCTCCAAACATTGCCAAATGTCTCCTGGGGAGGAAAACTGACTGCAGCTTGCAACCACTGCTCTATATGAATAGTGGACAAGGTCTTAAGCAGCAAAACAAAAAACCTAATTTAAGAAATTATGATATTAAGGCAAAGCAACAAAGATAAAGAATGGGAAACTAATTCTTACAGAAAACAAAATCTGGTCATCATTTTCTTGTGCAACTACACACAGAGATGCTCCACAAGCAAATGGGTGGATGCTGATGCCATACACAGAGACCAAAAGAATAAATAAGAGTCAGAGGTTGGGTCACGGTGAGGCAGATGTTTTTCATTTGTACCCAAAATGCTGGTAGAACATACAAATGGAATTATTTATTTCACTATTATTGCATGCTTTTGAAACAGAGAGGGAGGTCTAAAACAAAAATTAGAATTTAGGAGACATCAGTCATTTAGATGGCAACTGAAGTCATCAGAGAAAAAGGCCTGGTTGAGAAAGGACATAGAAACTGAGGAGAGAAAAGGCACTAAATACAGAATTCAGGGAAATAGCAAAATTGAAGAGGCAAGCATAAAATGAACAGGCCATGAAGGGTGAGAAAGAATTTCTAACTGGTGGAATGAGAAAGCATAAAGATTAAAGTACTGGAAATTAAGAGAAGAGAGATTTAGAAGCATTAATGACTCCTCTAGTTCAAGGGAATAGCTTGGGCACAGACATTTACATCCCCTGCCTCCATAAACACACTCAGATAAAATACAAAACCTACTATAAAAGTACAACAAAAAAGGATTGCAGAGAAACATCCCAGAAGGCTACCCAAAAAGTTGAACAAATTTTGGAAGACAGAGGGTAAGGTCGTATTAGATAACAAAGACAGGACAATGTAGCCCACAATCTAATGCAAACAGAGAAGTGGGCAAGAAGGAGCAAGGCACTGATGAGAACCCAGAAAGAAGTCCAAGCTTCAAGTGAACAAGACCTGGAACAAAGTGTGTGGTGGGAAGAACGATTAACAGAGTAAACTTCCCGTTTGAACACAGGCGATATCATTCAAATGAGCAAGGAAAGGCTGGAGACTAATGTCACAGGGATAGCTGGAGGCCACCTGGGAAAAGATAGTCAGATCTCTCAAGCCAGAGCAGGATAAAATAAAATGCATTCAAGATTGAAATGCAAGAAATAAAATCACATTCTAGAGGACTACACAGAAAATGATTTTACAACGTTAGAGTGGGAAATGCCCAACTATGACTGAAAATCCAGGAATCAGAAAAGAAAAAGATGCTAAATTTGACAACATAAAAATCAAATGCCAGGGCTGGCCTGGCAGTGTAGTGGTTAAGATCGTGCGCTCCACTTCAGTGGCCTGGGGTTCACGGTTTCAGATCCCAGGCACAGACCTACACACCGCTCATTAAGCCACACTGTGGTGGCAGCCCATATAAAATAGAGGAAGATTGGCACAGATATTAGTTTAGGGACAATCTTCCTCAAGCAAAAAGAGGAAGACTGGCAACAGATGTTAGCTCAGGGACAATTTTCCTCACCAAAAATAATAACAAAAAAAACTTTTGTTAAATCGTGAGCAAGATAAAAATACAAAAAACTGCAGGAATATTCTACAATTTATTTCACAGAAAAAGGGCTATAAGGGTATACTGGATACAGTCATTAAAATCAGCACATAAATATGAGAATGGATAAGGGATAAAGGGTTCAACAACAAAGAACTACAGTGAACTATCAACAAAAAACAACGATGCCCCACCTATTCATGAGAAGAGCAAAGCTTACAGAACTAAACTGAGATCAGTTGTAAGTCACACTGGTGAAAATCCAGTTTGATGCACACTCTATTTGCAAGGTTGTGAGGAGGAAACACACTCCCCCAGACTCTTGGCTCTACCCTCAATCACACCCACAACCCAACCACTTCAAAGTTAACTAATGGCCTTATGATCATCATTCCTTGCTAGGACTACAGAAATGGCCTCCTACATTGTATCTACTTCCAGGACTGCCCCACTAGAGTCTATTTTCAAACAGCAGACAGAGTTATTCTTTTCAACTCTAAGTCTAAACTCTCCTTTTGACTCAGAAGGATAAAAACCTAAACCCTCTGTATTACCGAACTAAATGGAGAGAGATACTGCGTTCATAAACTAGAAGACTCATGATCAGGATGTAATTTCTCCCCAAATTGATCTATACTACAAATTCTCCGAGTCTGTGCAATGAAAACCAAAATCTCAGCAGATTCTTTTGAGATAAGAAAGCTGATTTTTAAAACATTCTGTAAAGATTCAAAGGACCTAGAATATCCAAAACAATTTTTAAAAAAAACAAAGTTGGAAGACTTTCATTACCTGATTTCAAGACTTACTGAAGAGACACTCATCAAGACAGTGTGGTATTAGCAATAGGATTAACACAGACCATCAGAAGTGAACAGGGGCCAGCCCTGTGGCTGAGTGGTTAAGTTCACGCACTCTGCTTTGGCAGCCCAGGGTTTTGCCAGTTTGGATCCTGGGAGTGAACCTAGCGCTGCACACCAGGCCATCCTGCGGCAGCATCCCACACAGCGCAACCAGAGAGACCTACAACTAGAATATACAACTATGTACTGGGGGGCTTTGGGGAGGAGAAGAAAGAAAATAAAATTGGCAACAGTTGTTAGCTCAGGTGCCAAGCTTTAAAAAAAAAAGACCAGTCTACCAGCCCAGGATTCCCTCTACGACAGAAGCACCAAATGCACCATCAGGGATGGCAAAGTTAAAAAAAACAAAGAAGACGTGAACAGAGTCTGAAACAGACCATACCTACGTTGCTGGTTGATTTCCCACAGAGGTGCCAAGGTAATTCAATGGAGAAAGGATAGTCTTGCAGCAAATGGTGCTGACAAGGGGGCTGTGCAGAGCTAGAGAGCACAATATGGCAAGGGCCTGTTCCTCTACTCCCGATGTTTACAGTCCACTGCCAGCACAAAATATCAAGACCCCCAATACTGAAATTCTAGGTTTCAGATTGAACCAACTAGAACACATTTTGTCCTTTTCTGATTAGCAGCTTTATACTAAAACAGAATTTAAAAGCTGATCAGAAAAGAAAATTATGGATACAATGGATAAAAGACTGAAACCTTAAGAGAATAATATCAATCAATTCATGAAAATACACTGAAAAACATACATAAAAATGAACAGTTTTCTATGAAAATGTAATGACCAAAGTCATACCAAGAAAAAAATACAAATCTGGTATAGCCTTATGATGAATAAATTAATCAAAATCTTCACACAGAAAGTCTTCATAAGGCTCAAATTTACAGGTGAGTTTCACAAAAGCTATATGTAACACAATTTCCTTATCTAAATTATTAGAAAAGAAAAGGAGCAGAACCATTTTCTTTTATGAGACTGTGACCTTGATACCATAATTGAACAGAGAAACTAGAAAGTAGAGTCTAATCCGACCTGTGGATACAGAAATAAAAATCCTAAATAGAATATTAGCAAAAAGCCCTAGGAAAATATGTAAGAAGCAACTTACCACACTTAACAACTAGGGTCTATACAGGAATTCAAGCTCATATTAGAAAATCCATTGTACCGTTTACAGTATCCATAGATAGAAGGAAATAAACTATAGCTTTACTCCAATAGCTGCACAAAGGGAATCAATATAATGCATTGCAGTCATGACTAACATGAAATCTCAGCAAACTGGTGCCCGGAGGGAACCTACTTACCCTGACAAGGTCACTTACAAAAGCTGACAGCAAACATCATAGTTAATAGTCAGACAGGGTATATTTTCCCTCTAGATTGACTTGATCTATTTCTATTTGTCTTTTTTCCATTTCATGCATGGATCCTTCTAAACCTATAAATCCCTTACAATACAAAGTGGGGAATGGAGAAAGCGCTCACCTGAGGGACGTTCACTTTCTGTGGCTCCTGGGCGAGTGTAGAGAACTGTGGCTCAGCTAAGGGGACAGAAAGAAGACAGGGGTCCTGAGATTTGACCTGCCACAGCTCCTAGAGTCACCTCCCCACATCTCAGCACCTCAGCTGGGGATCATCCTCCCCTAGACATAGGGCCATCTGTGCCTGGAAAAGGCATGAGGAGGATGACAGACAGGCAGCACCACCTGTCTTTGTGTGACTCTGAAATGATCATCTGCAGTTTTTTAATGAATGAATATAAACTTTTCTTGATTGATTTAATAATAATGCACGGGGGCCAGCCCAGTGGCGCAGCGGTTAAGCGCGCATGTTCCACTTCGGTGGTCTGGGGTTTCCCAGTTCAGATTCCGGGTGCGGACATGGCACTGCTTGGCAAGCCATGCTGTGGTAGGCGTCCCACATACAAAGTAGAGGAAGATGGGCAGATGTTAGCTCAGGGCCAGTCTTCCTCAGCAAAAAGAGGAGGATTGGCAGCAGTCAGCTCAGGGCTAATCTTCCTAAAAAAAATATTAATAATAACGCATGGGTCCTTCTAACAGCAAGAAATAAAAACAACAGATTAGTTGAATTAAACTACACGAAAGGATAAGAGACCATTCTTTCATTAAAATTAACTTAGAAGAAAAATAGTCAGTATACATCATTTATCTATTTTTCTCAGTAATACTATTCACCTCTTGGTACAGACAATTCACAGAAAAGAGATGGGATGCCTGAAGGCAGGAACTTTTTTAATTGTTCGTTTCAGCAGGGATGTATTCCTCAGAAGGCCCCTTTGATAAGATACTTTTGGTGACTTATTTATGAGAGAGGGAACTGCAGTTTTCCTTCTGACTCTGTCACAAATCAGGTTTCCCTGGACAAGTCACTGAAACTTTCAGGCCCAATGTCTTCAAAGTTTTCAAGAGAGTTGCAAGTAGATGACTTTGGAAAATCCTTCAAGCATCATTATTCTGGGATCCTGCGAGGTCAGGATGATGTCATTAATGTCACATGTGGTGATGGACACGTCTGACAGCAGCGCAGCCTCTGTAAAGAGCAGGGGCCATTTAAGGGGACCAGAGCCAGAACCCCCGCCCTCTGCCTGGTTGTCCCTGTCCCCCGGACCTCGCCCTCACAAGCTCCCCAACAAAGCAGCCTTTCCTGAGCAGACTGCCCCTGGGCCACCCCAGCTCATCTGCTCTTCTCAGGGACGGCCCAAACCCCCCACTGTCACATGGTGTGGTGGCTCCTGAAGGTGGCATCATCACCAAGTCTGGCTCATTTTGGGCAAGGAGATCAGAACGGCTTCTGACCTTGCAAATCTAGGACCTGCTCTTTCTGGGCTCTTCTGTCTCCGCTCTGAAGCTCTGGAGAGAGGTCTAAGGTCAGAGGGGTGCTCTCCTCCAGGTAAGACGCCTGCACAGAGGCCCCTGCTTCCTGCCTCACAAGGGTTGCTATGTTGAAAGAAACTGGCACGTGGATCTGGGAAATAAATTCACTTTAGAGGCCAAAGACTGACTCTTAAAATTCACTATAATATCAGACTTAAAGGACATCTTGTCAGTGCAGAAGGGGCCAGGCCCCTCTGTCTGACCCAAGGGACCTGAAGAGACACTAGAAACCCCAGGGTACATGTGACACATGGTGGGATTCCATCCACATCCCTTCCCTTACATCCCTGGGGATGTGGGGACAGGCCATGTTCCTAAGAGCTGGGAAGGCCGCAGTGCCAGTCTTGGGCGGGTGTGACATCAGACAAAGCCTGAGGCTGAAGGGAAGCCACCTGCCCTTGAACCCAAATCCCGCGCTGCGACCTCCTGACCGAGCACATCCGCCACTGACCTGAGCCTCGGCTGCTGGGGAAGCGGTCGTGAGGGCACATCAGGCCATCCAGCGACACCAACAAACTGACTTCCAACTACGGCAGCAGCTGTCCCTTACCCAGGGCTTCCTACCCGGCCCTCGTCTAAATACTGTACAACGATGACTCCGACCTAAGGCTCAAAACGACGCCGTGAGACGGCGCTATTAACCTCACGTCCACATGAGCACGCTGACCCAGGCCCTTCTGTCGCCCCTGCTCACAGGTGACAGAGCCGGGACTGACCGGGCCTTTCGGGCTTCGGAGCTCGGCTGCCCCGCAGACTCGGGCCCCGTCCGCGTTTTAACCGGCCTCCCGCCGCCGACGTGGGCTTTTCTGGCGTCGGGCTGCAGGAGAGCCGGGCACACGGTCCCCGCACGCCCGGGCCGCCCCAGCGCCCACTCCTGACGGGCTCCGCCGCACCTGCGCCCCGGGAGCCCGAGGTCCCCCACCGGCCACCCCGCCGAGGTCCGGCCTGGGCACACACATGGCGCTGGGGGCGACGGGGGCCCCAGACCTCCCGCCCTTAGGGTTCCCCCTCACTCTCACCCCAGGCGCGCCGTTTACTTTCTGAGGAGACTCAGGCAACTTACGGTAACCGCGGAGTCTGGAGAAGACGAGGGAGGAGGCGGGGCTACGGCTGCACATGCGCAGAGGGGGCCCGGACTCCCCTTCCCAGTGCCGCGCGGTGAGCCAGAAGGATTCAAGACTACATTTCCCATAGGCCTCGGCGCCCCTTTTGAGGTTGTTCTCTCAGCGCCTCCGCTTTTCAGAAAGCTGGAGAATGATGTGCTCTCTGAGCCGTAGCCCGAAGAAGTTAAGGGTTAAACCTGAACTGTGCCACTAAATGCGAAGGGTGGTCCTCTATTGGCTCATGATTGAAATAGCATTTTTTTGTGAGTCAGTTGTAGACAGATTGGGGAAAATTGAATATGGAATGGATATTGAAAATATTAAAATTACCGTTAGTTAGATGAAGTGTGAAAAAATTTTGGAGTTATGTAGTAAGTTTTATTTTGGAAAAAACAGCCATGACGACTGAAGTATTTAGGATTGAAATTATATAGCTGTAAAATTAGAGTTTTTCAACCTGGAAACTTCTCCCCTTTACAGCCTTCGGATTCACCAACCCCTGAGCCTGGTCCCAGAGCCCCTGGAGCCCAGGGTGGAGGTTCTACTGGGGGTGGAGACAGGGGCTCCAGGCGTAGACCTTTACAGGAAGGCTGTTGGTTTTTAAATATTAACACTGTTTCTTGCCGAATTCTCTGATTGTTTCAACAAATGTTCATGTTAATCATCTTGGATTTCCGTGCACATAACGAAGAGTTTGCTTGCTTTTGCCTGACATTTATTATTTTTTGTCCTTCTTTAACGAATTACAAATAAAAGCACAACAATTCTGGTCAAACTATATTAAATCAATCATAATAGACTTTAACATGAAAGTGACTAATGGAGAAAAAGTGGTCGCTACATATGTTCATTTAATAAACATTTATTGAAAACCTGTGGTGCAATAGACATCATTCTAGATGCTTGGATAGCACCATCAAATAAAAGAGATTAAATTCCCTCCCCCCATGGAGTTTATGATCATGGTTGTTGTGGGGACCTATTAGGGTCCCCTCAAGAAACAGATGTCAATTGTCAAGAAACAATAGAACACTTGAGGAGAGTCTACTAACAAGACTATAAAAACATGAGTAGGGTGAGTGAGGCATCCTGTAACTAGTGATGGTAGGGAGTCATCATCACTCCAGGCCTATAATGAGGGTAGGTTATATTACCAGACCCTGGCAGAAAAGGCCACCCTTATGAGAGCTGTGGCCTTAGGAAGAGAAACGTTGTAATGGCCGTTACATGGCTCAGCACAGACAGCCAAAGGAATAAATACCCAAATCTCACGGGTTGTCATCCCTCTAATGTCCTATTCTCCGTTGAGTGTTTGTAAACTCCATTCACTACCTATTCCTACAATTCCATCCATCTACATCTCCTCCAGACCTTTTTGTCACCAATTTTCCAGTCTTATTCTTTTCTAGCTCCCTACTACTGGTCAACTCATTGAGCTACTGGACATGAATCAAGACAAATCTAAACTCAGGATGTGTCTCTTCTTCACAAAGTCAACACCTAAATATACCTCCTTAGACTCTGCCCACTGGGGAGATTTCTTTTCACCACATCTTTCAGAACCACCCCTAAGTGAGACTGTAGTTGCAGCAGCCTTATCTTCCGATGATGCCACCACACACGGTGGACTCAGTTTGAAGGAGATTTGATTGGTGTGTGGCCACAGGTCTCCCTTGGGGACTTCTGGGGAATGATTAATTGTATATCCTTGTGACTAAGTTGTGAGGAATTTTGTCAAAGGGACCCAGCCTCCTGTTCAGCTGAAGCCTCCTGTCTATAAAGTAGGATATATCAAGGACTGGGAAAGAGGATCTGAATCCCTGTTATGATGACTTGTGTTAGTTTTCTGCCCGACAGACCCAGAATTTCATATATATATAGATATATATCTTAAGAAGTATCTTAGTAGGGTGTCCATCTATTTCATTTCAATAGACTTCATGATCAAAGAGTCACCACCACAGATTCCTTCAGGTCACTGCAAAAGATGAGTGCACAAAAGAAATACGGAGAGTTTTAAAACATGTTTGTCAGGATTCCAGTAAAGAAATATATATTTCATTGATACGAAATGCAAGTTGGGGTGCTCCTGAGTCCACAGGGAGTATACTCATATTGATAAATTTGGCCCTATCCAAAAATAATAATTCATCCTCCCTGGTCTAATTTCCTAAGGACCCACCTTCATATATGCTACCTATTTCTGCTTGTACTATTGAGCAAGATCTTGAGCTCCTTTTGTGTATTGTGTTTTTATTTCTGGGTTAAACCTTGCAATTTTCCTCCAGGCATAGCTGTTTTTTAATTCTCATTATGGGCCTGGAGTCAGTAAGAGAGGTTGTACAGGTAGGCCCTGAGGAGAGGGTGCATCCCCTCTCAGGGGTGAGTTATACTGGGATCACCCCTTAGGATTTGGAGAGAGAGAAAAGTGAGAGAGCCACTGTCAGAAGTCAGTTAATCTTCACTTCTTTTTCTCAGCTCATCACAAGCAGTGACTTTTAGTAACCTTAAAGACCTTAAAATCACATACATAATATATATACCTATACATATATCACATTTTTTTATCTGTTCATCCAGAGATAGACACTTAGTCTGTTCATCCATAGATAGACACTTAGGTTGTTTTCATCTTTTGGCTTTTGTGAAAAATGCTGCAATGGACATGGGAGTGCAGATACATCTCAAGATAGTGATTTCATCTACTTTCTATATTTACCCAGAGGTAGGAGTATTGGATTATATGTTAGTTCTATTTTTAATTTTTTGAGGAACCTCCATACTGTTCTCTATAGTGGCTGCACCAATTTACACTCCCACAAACAGTGCACCAGAGTTCCCCCTTCTCCACATCCTTGCCAGCATTTGTTAGCGCTTCTTTTTTTGATAATGGCCATTCTAACAGGTCTGAGGGTACATCTCATTGTGTATTTGATTTGCATTTCCCTGATGCTAAATGATACTGAGCACCTTTCCATGTACTTGTTGGCTATTTGTATATCTTATTTGGAAAAATGTTTATTCAGTTACTTTGCCTATTTCTTAATCAGATTATTTGGGTCTTTTTGCTATTGAGTTGTATGAGTTATTTATATATTTTGGATATTAACCCCTTATCAGATATATGGTTTGCAAATATTTTCTCTCATTCCATAGGTTGCCTTTTCTCTCTGTTCATAGTTTCTTTTTTTGTGCAGAGCTTTTCAGTTTGATGTAGTCCCACTTGTTGATTTTTGCTTTTGTTGCTGGTACTTTTGGTGTCATATCCAAAAAATCATTGCCAAGACTGCTGTCAAGGAGCTTCCCACTATGTTTTAAATAGAAGTTTTGTGGTTTTAGGTCTTACGTTTTTAATCAATTTCAAGTTAATTTTCGTGATATATATCTCATATATTTATGTATAAAATAGAATATTATTCAGCCATAAAAAAGCAGGAAATCCTACCATTTGTGACAATACGGTTGGCCCTTGAGGGCTTTATGCCAAGTGAAACGTCATACAGAGAAAGACAAATACAGCATGATGTCAGTTATATGTGGAAGCTAAAAACACTGAACTCATAGAAAAAAAGAGTAGAATAGTGGTTGTCAGGTACTGAGAGGTGGTGGAAATGGGCAAATGCTGGTCAAAGGGTACAAACTTTCACTTATAAGATGAATAAATTCTGGAGATCTATTGTACACATGGTGACTGTAGTTAACAATACTGTGTTGTATGCTTGAAAGCTGCTATGAGAATAGGGCTTTAATGTTCTCACCATAACAACAACAACAAAATGGAAATTACGTCAGGTGAAGGAGTGTTAGCATCCATGCAAACGGGAGGCATTCATTTTGAAGGAGGACAGCAGGAAGAAAAGCATCTGCAGAGAAAGACTGGGAGTTCAGTCTGGGGCTATTGAGTTTGGTTACCTTTGTGAAATCTAAGACAATGTCTTACAATTGAATACACACAGGAGGAAAACCATGAGACTACTGAGTTATGAAAGTTTAGTAACAAGAGTATTTCTAAGAGGAAGTTATCATCATCCATAGCCTCTGTGAGGCCAAGTGAGACAGAGATGGAAATGTGTGCATTAGGTTTAGCTGTAAGGAAGTCACTGGTGACCTTGGCAAACGATGTTTCAGTGGAGCAGTGGGGCAAGAAGCCAGACTGCAGTGGACTGAGAAGTGAGTGGAAGGTGAGGAAGTAGAAAAAGTGAATATAAACCAGTATCAAGAACAGTTAAGGAGAGAGAGAATTAGGGAAGCACCTGCAGGGGAAGATGGGGAGGGAGGGTTTTGTGTGGTATGGGAGAGAGCTGGGCAAGTTTCAGTGCTGACGGTAGGAGGGCTATTTTCCTACTGAAGAAAGTTGTCTCTTCTCTGGCTCCTGCCTTCTGTCTAAAGGTCTGTGTGGTTCCTGCAAATCTCAGAGCAGATCTCTTAGGGGCATCAGAATTCTCTCTCGCTACTCTATTATCAACTAACTCTCAACAGCCAGCTTTTGCTATCAACTCACAAGCCCACATTCCCCTCGGATGACTTTCTGGATAGTCACACTCACATTGGATCAAAATGTCTCTCAAATTTGATAATGGGGGTAAAGAGAGAAAAACTAATCTTTACACATCTCAAAATGGCCTGTATATGAGCTCAGACAGAGAAATGAACATTTTAGGCCAATTTTTAAAGATTTGAAGAAATCATTATTTATGACTAATATTCATCACACATTTAGGTACTGACTCTTTATTTCACTATTATTTATTGAGAGCCTACTACATAGCAGGTGTTTGGCGTGAAACACGTAAAGATGACCTGAAAGTTTTGATTTTTAAGTATTTTACATTTTGAAGAGTAATTTCTGGGGTGTATGATGATTTTCTACATTTTTGATACAATGTTCCTTGTTATATCAAAGCAGTGTTCTTTAAGGCATAGCTGAACCTATTTTGGATACATCCGAATCCCTTTCTACTTCTAAAATAGGCCCTGCTGTGTGAATCTTACTAGGAAAAAGGGCCCTGCTTCTTACTCAGGAAGTTGAAGAGGCCAAATACCTTCTCCCGATGACCACTGAAAGCTGAGATCTGGACAGCTGACCAAGAATCAGCCAGTGGGTCCTCTCACCCAGGGTGTTCCATCCTGAGGGCATGGTAGAAAATCCAAGGACACTGAGAGTCACTCTTGGTGTTGGCAGCAGTGCTGAGTATCCAGTGGTGTCCACGGCTTTGACCTGACCAGACTGCTCCTGGGAGCTGGCCCTGGCATGTCCTCAGCTGCCCGGCCTCTCTTGGTTCCCATCTCTGCTCTGAGTCGGCTCCCTGTGGAGTCGCTGAGCTCTCTGAGACCCTTCTATGAACCTTCTCTTCTGCTTAGGTTAGCCAGGCAGTTTCTGTTGTTTGCCATCAAGAACCCTGACTGATCCAAAGGGTTACATGGAGTATAACGCAGCAACAAAACCATGTAGAGTCAGCTAACATTTATGGACTGCAGACATTGTGCTAAATGCTTTAGATAAATGATGTCACCAAGTCCTCCAGACGACAGGGTGAGGCAGGAGTGTGAGTCTGTTCTTTCAAGTATCATCTTAAGGGTCTCCTCTTCTGTGAGGGCTTTTCTGACCTCTGCTGCCTCTTGCAAGTGGACTTAATTCCTCTTTTGTGCCCGTTCTATGTCCTATAAGGAAGAACGAATGTAAACATATATACACATTCTCTCATCTTTATATATATTTTTATATATATATAATATTACATAAAGTATAATATCATGTAATATAATGTATCCTATATAATAGGTAATATATATATATATTTATTTCCCTACCACTGACTATGCTTTTACTTTGTGTTGTCAAATACTGGGCTTCGCAGTTTACTCACATTATCTCATGCCATTCCCACGAGAACTTTATGAATTGGATTTATTTTCTATTTTACAGAAGGGAAAATTAGAACGGGAAAGGTTAGGTAACTTTTCAAGGTGTTACCTGTGAGTCACGCTGTAGAGATGTGCACTTGGTCCATTTGATCTGTTCTGAATCCTGACCTTCTGCTCTTATGGATGGCCCACACAGCCTCAGGGCATCCTAGGGGTGGCACTCCCTCCTGCTCTGGACTGAGGCACAGTCTGCATGTCACTCGTCTTTTTTTCTCACTGCTCTGGGAGGGAAGGCACATCTCTCTTCCTTATGGCATGTCACCCATTCCTCTGTCTGTGACAGACACCATGAGCCCAGGACTGTACTCAGTCCCAGTGAGGCATCTCAGGAACCTCTCTAACCTTTCTACAATAAGTCACTCTCAGGTGATTAGAGATGAATCCGATTTGCTATCCCTGGCCTAGAACAATGCTTCTCAAAAAGAGCTTAAGTTCTGGTAAGTGCCCTTTTCTTCCTTGTGCCTTCCTTTTATTCAGGGAACCTTTTTCATCAGGAACCTTCTCAGGCGGCTGTATGAATCCACATTTGCTGTCCTTGGTTACTTTATGGGGCAAACCATGGCATTCAGCCCAAAGAGAATCAGTACCTTAAGCCCGAGGGTGATGAGGAATGAATTAATCCATTCCTTCCTAATCCTCTCTCTAAAATATAAATTTTACATGGGCACAGATCGACCGCTTAAGTCATTAGGACGGTCGCCAATCTCCAAGACTCCCATGGCAGGTTTCTTTTCCTAAGGCTGGATTGGCATCCCTCCCTATGGCTCCTGACCACACTCCAAACCATGGGAAAATCCCAACTGGGACTCCAATTCAAGGAAAGTACCAAACTCTAAACTTTGGTTGAGTATCGGAACCCCTTCTTGGGAGAACAGCTCCAGTATGCAAATGGGTAGAATGTCCCCTAGACCGGTGGAAAATTCTTCACTGTTTTTCTCTATTCTTGTATCTCTGGGACCATTCAACAGGCACCTATTACTGCCAGGCATAATAGGGAAGGTACACAAGATATGCAATGCAGGGAGATGCCCCATCACCCCTTGCTATAGAAGCCCCACAGGAGGAACAACAGGGAGGATGCTGCCCTAGGTTCAGGGGGGATTTCAAGATAATGGACCCTTTTCTTTCATCTCTCTTAAAATTACAGTGGCCATTTTGACCTCCTTTTAAGCTTTGCAACCAAGAAACAAAGAAATCTTTAAAAAGACAAAGGTTCCACCCCTGAAAGCCCCTCCTCTGGTTTCCGGGCCTGATCACCCCGGAGACCATAAGTGGGGTGCCCTTTCTTGGCAGTTGACTCTTTGAGTATTTTAGTCACCTACTGAGTCGGTTATGCAGGTAGGAAACCTGTGATTCATTCTGTGAACTGTCCTGCTGGGATTTTGTGGCCCAAAAAACTCTTTTGAACTCTTATCTTGATAACCCTCAGGAAGAGGCCATGAGGGTGAGGCCTGATCTCTTCTTTCTATATCTTTGCCTGTTTTCTTCGTCACCTCCTCTGTTGTCACCAAGTTGAGGTTAAGTTCAGGCTGGATCTGAGCAGAACCTGGACCTTCTGTAAGATCAAAAACTTGAAAATCTTTTGCCAGGGACTTAACTCTTAACCCCAGCACTGGGAGCCCCAGCCACCAGCCAGCTCCAGGCTTTTGCCTCCTACTTCCCTGGCTTGCCTTTTGCTGGTGCAGGGACTAAGTGCCTCAGTTAAGCAGGACTTGACTAAATCTTATAACCATATTGACACCCGCAGTTGGGCTCTGCACCCTTCTCTAGTCACTATCAGTCGGACACCGGCTTTACCACCATGGGGAATGCCCCCAACATCCCCAGAGACTCACCCCTCAGGTGCATTTTAACTGTTTGGAAACACTTTCAAATGAATGGATTATGCTCCAGAAACTCCATCTTGGAGAAAACTTGAGAGATGATGGGTTTCTCTGTGCCTTTATGATGTAGTTGGACAGGTAGATCAACCTATAATGTCATCTGAGTTACAACCCAATTTCTGAGAAATCCAGAGCAACTGTCCTTGGAAAATCCTTGTAAGGCTGGAAAAGCAGCTCTAGAAGTGGTTCAGGTTCCACCCCTTTCCCTTAACTCAAAGAGCTTGCAAATCCTCTGGGGACTATCTAGTCCATCCCTAATTCCTAAAACTGAGAGGAAAAAAAGGGAAAAAGGAAAAGATGGCCATAAGTGTGCCCTTGCCAAAAATATAGCATCTTGAGTGTCTTCTCCACAAATATTGGTTAAACAGGCTTACAACAAAATTTAAATTATAACTGGTGAGGTTTGTATTACTGTATCTGATTCTTGGCAGTAATTTTTAAACAATAGCTGTGGAGACTCTGTATGTGTATCTATATGTATGTTATATATGTGTGATATTTTACCTCTGGATGGTATGGCCAAACTTAAGAGCTCTGTTTAATTGGCTTAAAGTAAGCGCTTAAATAAATTCTAAATGTGATAGAAATTACCCCAATGTCTTTCAAGTTAACATGATATAAATTAATCTTTGGTAAACAAAAGCTTGTGTAGGTTTGTTGACTTCATTGAAATAGGCTTGTCCTCAGAGTTGTCAGTATTTGGATATGATGTAGCCTGGGTTTACTAGTCAAATAAGCTCATGTTGTCTGTTAGAAATGCATCAGCAAAATAATAGCTTTAAATGATAGCTAATTTTGTCTAATGTCTCATGAGATTTTCTTGGTTAATCCAAACATAATTGTTGGAGACAAATGCTTTGGATAAATGAAAATGGGTAAGAGTTTTTGGGTGCAATAATTATGTTTTATGGTCTGTATACCTGGGGAAAAAAACAGCTTCCAAATTCTTTTTGGTAACTTAAAATTTTAGAGTTTTGCCAAGTTAAGTGAAATGATAAAAATCTGTTGAGTAGCTGGGTCATTTTTGGATGGGATAGAACACTGAAGCATTATTGCTAAATGTACCTAAGTTATTTATTTTTGGCTTCTTATTCTAGAGAGGCTAAAGGATGTTTGGGTCTACTAGCAAAAATACCTGTGTTTTACTACTGTGAAGTGGCATGTTTCTAGAAATTATGAAAAGTTCTTAGAATGCTGATATAAAAGACAGTTTGTAATTGCTTACCCTTTTAGTTTTTACTAGAGTCTAAAATTGTAATTAATGTATGTAATTAATGCTATTGGAAATTAATAAGAAAACAGCTCTGTATCAAAGGAAAGTAAAATGTATGTTTTCAGTAAAGGAGCTATAAAGAATGGAAGTATTTTTGTTTGTTGGGTTAAGAAAGATAAATTTGCCCTAAAGTACTAGAAGGAAAGAAAGAAAGCATGGGATAAATTCTGAATGTAAAAAGAAAGTTGTAGACGGTTGTGAAAGAGAAATTCAGAAGGGAGTTTTATGCCTGGTCAAGTTGGCTAAGATTAAAGTAAATCCAATTAAGTAATTGAGTTTTAATAAGCTGGTACAGAAATTAAAATTTGGTTTTATCTCTCAAAAGGACAATTTCCTTGAACTTTTGGTCTGCTCTTGATAAAAAGGTGATAAAAGGTTTTCCTTTACCTCTAAGTCTACCTAAAAGACAGAAAAACTATGTTTTGTTAAAATAATCTCCTATGTTCAGAAGGACTGAGTTCTCCCTAAGATTTTTTGACTGTTTCTGTTGTCATTTTGAATATATACTGACCATGTTTCACAGTGAGCATTTTTTCCTATTTGAACAAATGTTTTAAAAACTTTTGATATTCTTGACAAGCTTCTCCCTCAAAAAAAATTCAAATCCTGAATGAAGGCTTTCTTTTGACCTGGTAGAAGGAAGAAAAGTTCTCTGTGGATTTTCAGAGGGCCCCTGAGACTTCTCAAAGAAGTTTGTTCTCTCTTCCTATAAGGAGGAGAATACTGAACTAATTGGGCTTATTTGGTCTGTTAAACTACGTGGGAAGCATTGTTAAATAAGTGATGATAACTTTTCTTAGGTGGTGTTATGTGGGTGAATGCTGTTGATATAGGTGTTTTAAAATTATATAACATTCCTAAAATTCTGATCTGTCTTGGTTAGCAGTCATAATTCCAGTTATTATCTTGAAGTGTTGTATGTCACAGAAGTAGCCAAGTTTCTTTGTCAACTGCCCTTTTGAGTCTTTTGTCATGTGCAGATAGTTGCTGTTTTACTCTGATGTTTTTTGCTTTTGCATATATGTTTCATCTCCAGAGAAATTCATGGAAAGAATTCTGACACAGGATTCTAGAATACAAGTTTCTGATAAACTTTCAGATCATAAAACTGAACTGGGTAAGAAATTACAGAATTCTGACGGAGAAACTGATGGCCTCATAAAACTGCTAACAGAAGATGAAGATCAAGAACCGATTATACAGGACTGTATGAACTGATGAGGATGATTATAATTTTTTATGGCCTTTGTTTGAAATATTGTTGATTTTTTGATGTTTTGTTTTCTCGGATTTAAGGAAATCTTTTCCTCTTTTCTCTTATGCTAACTATGACTTACAGCAATTTGGTGAAATTATACCTTTATGAGCAGAACTAAAACGTCTATCTTTTTCTCCCTACCTGTTCCCTCCAGAATTTGGAAACTCTTTGTGAGTGAGGATGGCTATTTTGTGGCAATATAGTTATTTGCATAAGTTCAATAAGAATCTGTTCTTCTTATAACAGGACACATTGGTTATATTACCAAGGCTTTGACTGGAATGTCGTATTTGAGAGAAACATACAGGCTCAGATATGACAAGCCAGCTTTTCAGGAACACAGATTGGACTTTCTGGAATAAAGCCACTTGGAAATATTGGCCTGGCACCTTGTTTACAGAGATTCCAGAAATCTTACCTGGTAAGTAAGGAAGCTCACTTATCTGGCAGGTGCAAGGGACCTCGAAACATTTTAGGGGACCTTGAAAAGAGAAACCCACCCAAATCTGTAGGTACTGCAGGCAAAATCTGATGGCAAGTCCTTGACTGGGCTTTTCTGGCCTCAAGAGGCCTTTAAAGTTTAATCTGAGACTCCTCATAAAAAGTTCCAGCAGATTTTAAAAAGCCTATATGATCAATTCCTATTCTTTTTGCACTTATGTAAATAATTGGACCAATTTTTATTGATATTACACTTATTTTGCAAACCAGTTAATCTTAATTTAACTATCTTTTGTAAAAATGAGGGTGATTTTGGAGAGAAAGATTATGTTTCAGTAGAAGCTATAGTACACATTCATGGATATTAGATATTAGATTCTAGCTCTTCTCTTCTACAAGATTCATCTATTACTAATCATACTGTCTCCTTGTGGCCATCAGTCTCTGGTTCCTGCAAGCTCCCTGGCCACAATGAAAGCTTTTCCTTCAACTCTACTGCCCAAATGCTAACTAAATTCTCATTGTCACAGGTGGATCATAAACAATGAGTGCCAAAGGTAAATTCCCCAACCTACCAATAGACACAGGATAGACTATATCAAATTTGGGATGAATATATTTGGTTCACTCCTACTAGTGATCAAAAGTCCACTCTATGTTGGGAACAAACCAGTCACACTTGTGATACGTGGCCTAATAGCACCTGACCTATGGGACAAATTCCCCATTATATGTGTTCTCATATCATAGCCTTAAAAAAAAAATACTGTGGTTTGAGACGGACTGGGATAGAAGACCCAACATACATTGGTTAGCCCCTAATGGCACTCAGTGGCTTTGTGGCTCCAACTTATGGCCTTGACTGCCACCTGGATGGATTGGACAATGCACCCTAGACTTTGTCTGGATGTGAAGTAGAACTACATTTCTATATCTCCTCCTGCTAACCTATCCAACCTGCAACAGCACTGGACCTGCTCTGTCTTCCACTAGTATGATCACCTTGCCTCAATTTTGCTTCCCCAATTAGGAATTGAAAGTGTCATCTGGCACATGGAAGCCCTAAACAAATTTACCATGAAGGCGTTAAATGATACACAGTATAGCCTTTCCCTGCTTGATTCAGAACTATCTCAAATGTGCAAGACAGTCCTCCAAAACTGAATGGCACTGGATGTCTTGACAGCAGCACAGGGGGGCACTTGTGCCATTATAAAAACCAAATGTTGTGTCCATATTCCTGACTACCTCTCTTTTTAAGGCAACTTGACCTACAGAACTTAGCTAAGAATTAAGTGGCAAAAGGAGGTTTTAATTTATTACATGTTGCTCTTATATTTGTCTTAAAGGGATTCTGGGCCTTGATTTGATTTCTGGGTCGAGCGGGAAGCCAGTTTCGAAGCGGGCAGCCCAGATGTCCACCATCTATCTCCTTGTGACTTGGCCCCAATATACCAGTAGAGCAGAGGGGAGGGTGTGGGGGTTACTTCTATTGCTTACAAAACCTTTAAGACATCTTGAAAACTTTTTCAGATTTTTTTTTTCTTTCTTTCAGCATAAATTATGAACCTTCTTCCTCTGCCACTGGAGATACAGAGATAAATGGCACTGTTTCTGCCTCCAAGATCTAACAATCTAATGGGACGATGTTCACCAGAAAAGCTAACTGTAAGCTAGGGGATGAGGACCATTCTGCAGTTTGGAGACTGAGTGCTAGGTGAGCAGGGGAGAGAGGATGTTCAATTGTACTGGCCAGACTGGGGGTGGGGGAGTGGGGTACAGGGCGAGATTAGCGAGGGGTTGAGAGAAGATATTAACATTTAAACTAGACCTTGAAGGATTTCCCTGGACAATGATAGGAGTGGGAGTGTGTTGCATGTGTGCATGCATGTGGGGGTGTGTGTGTGTATACGTGTGTGTGTTGTGGGGACAGGGAAGAAACTTTTCCAGAGCAATGGAGGAACACAGAACTCTGTGCTGAGTTGAATTTAGAAAAAGACAGAGACTGAGATGATTGGAATGTGGGAACCAACTGGGGGGCAGGTTGGAGACAGCGTTGAACAAATCTCACTTCCCTATCTCATCAGTGAGAAGAACAAAGA
>NW_025793997.1:0-2364 GCF_021613505.1 Equus quagga | reverse complement strand
TGTGCTGTCTTTGCATTGAGTGGATGGTTGCCCTGACTGAGCAGAAGAATGTGCATTTGACGTGGTCCCCGTGGTTTTCTTGTTTCCTTTGTTGCCCTTGCCCAGTCCGACATGTTTCTTCCAAATAGGCGGCTCAGACAGATGGCCAAGAGCACTCTGCCTAGGTCTTCTCCTACAAGTTTCACGGTTACAAGAGTGCCATTCAAGAATTTAATCCATTTTGATGTGGTGTGTGTGACAGGTTAACATCAGGGTGTACTCTCATTGTCTTTCATGTGGCTGTGCAGGCTTCCCAGCACAGTTTATTGTAGAGATTCTCGATTCTCCACTGTCTCCTCTTGGTTCCCTTGTCAAAATTTGGCTGTCCATGTACCTTTGACTTCGGCTCTGCGCTCTCGATTCTGTTGCATGGGTCTATGTGCCTGTTTTTGGGTCATGACTGTGCCATCTCAGTACATAGCGCTTTGTCTCAAATGTGGAAATTGAAAAACTGAGCCAAAAAAACCCAAAAGAAAAGATTGCCATACGAAGAATAAGATCTCTATGAAGAACATTAGCAAAACAGGTGAGAGCCATGTTAATTCAAAAACTAGCAATCGTTTGGGGAAAGAAGTTCAAAAAGACAAAAGGAAAAAGAAGGATATTCTGGCATCTAGGAATGGAAGAATTAACACACTTCAAACGTCCATACGGGAGAAAGGAATCTCTGGAATCCACGCAATCCCAGTGAAGGAAGCAGCAATATTTGCTGTGTGCAGGGAGGTTGTCAGGACAACTTCGAATCTTGATGTTGTTTATGACATCACGGTGATCATGTCCCCCAAGATGGCCGCATAGTTACAGTCTGAGGATTGGCCTAGGCTGGGCTATTAAAGGGAGACATACCCAGAAACAGCTTTGACAAACAGAAAGCAGGCACAGAAACTGGAAGAGATCAGTCTCTGATGCCAGGGATAAGAAAGGAATCCTTGGCAAGAAGCGTGAATAGCGGGACAAGCACTGAGAGGAGAACATTGTCATCTATTCAAGTCTATGGGGAGGCCATGCTGATTCAAGCTTGAAACTTGATTGGAAACAAGGGGCCAGACTTGGGCCTTATCAGACCTACGTTGTCCTTCTGCCTTAAGCATGATCCAAAGTCAAGAATGATGTCTTGAGGACACGGAAGAGAAGAATCGATGCCTCGTTTCCTAGGCCCCTAGCATTCTTTGCAGATCAGTCTCACTTTCCTTAGATCTGGCATCACGGGGGCCCAGTGGGTACATGCTAATGTGTCCCAAGAGATGTCTTGGAAGCCTTGAAGGAATGGAGCCCTGTCACACTTGGGGTATGTCTCTTTGTTTGCAAGGGCTCTACAAGTGTGCTGAAAAGCACCCTTTTCCAAAGGGCTTCGTTCCTTTGTGAAGGCTGCCCTCCCAGGCTAGAGTGCTCAGTTTGGCTCCAGTGAAATTATCTCCCCCTACCTCTTGCCCTAGAAGGATTATTGATTATGTGTTTGGACACCCTAGGTAAGGAAGTAGGCTGAAAATTAGAACATTACAATTCTATTTCAAGAAAAATAAACAGGCCAGGGCTGAGGATGTAAGGCCAACAAATGGCACAGCCTATAGAAATAAAGTAAGCCCGTATCTAGACGGCACCTGGGGGAACGTTCCAGGATCAGGGGTGAAGTTCGAAACTTCCCAAATCCGGAAAGGAGACAGAAAAATATCTTTCCTGGAGAGAGGAATTCATCAGATTCGTCTAATTTGTCTTGGAAACATTGTGTCCGTGAAGGGGGATGCCAGGACCACCTCGAGTTTGGAGTTTCTGACCTCAGGATGTCAAACCAACCCAGATGACCACGTTTTCTAAGTGCTCAGTTTGACCTAGGCTAATATAGCAAAGATTCCTACAAGTGCCCTGTGCAAATTCATAGACCATACCCAAGAGTCACGAAAGGGCCAGACTTCCACAGCAAATGCAGGGCTCCCACACTGTGCTATTTCAGTACCTAGCGCTTCGTCCTATATGTTGAAATCAGAAAGTGCTCTTGTTGTGTTCCCTGTGGCTGTGCAGGCTTCCCAGCACCGTTTACTGTAGAGACTCTCCTTTCTCCACTGTCTCCTCTTGGCTCCCTGTTCGAAAAGTGGCTGTCCATGTATATTTGAGTTGGGCTCTGGGCTCTCGATTCTGTTTCATGGGTCTGTGTGCCTGTTTTGCGGCTCAGACTGTGCCATTTCCGTACCTAGCGCTTCATTGTATATTTTGAAATCAGAAAGTGTGACACGTCCTGTTTTGTTCGTTTTCCTGAGGATTCCTTGGCCTATTCAGGGTCTCTTGTTGCTGGCTGGAAACTTTAGGATTCTCTCTTCTATCTCTCTG
>NW_025793996.1:0-6805 GCF_021613505.1 Equus quagga | reverse complement strand
CCAAGAAGCTGTCTTTGCTGGCCAGAGTGATCCTGCAAATATTAGACGGATCCGAGATGAGGACGGACACCCCCAGAAAGCTGTGGCCTTTAGGAACCAGCTATCAGATGAGTGGTATCCCTCATCTGTGCCCCACAGGGAACATGTGCCCCATCCAAGACCCACCTGCAGGAGCCAAGCCATCCAGGGCCCTCCAGCCACTCTCACCACTGCTGAAGGTACAGTGTTCAGAGATCTGTCTCTGCTATGTCACCAGAAAATGCTTCTCCAGCATTTCCAGAGAGGAAAACTTCCTGCCCCCAAATAATTCCTTCTCATGGAGAACATTGATTCTCCCAAATAAATGATTCTCTAAGAATAGTGAAGTCTTCTCTGTGTACTGTGTTGGGGGCATGGGTTTCGGGTAACTCAGAGCTTGTGCTTTGGGAAAGGAAGAGTTAGTCCAGCTCTTACTGTTCTCTTCCTTTGGTTTCTAACAGGTGACCAGTCCCCTGGAGCTCTTGTTGACAGAGATATGACGTGTCCCCCAAAGCCCATTTCCTCCCTGATGAGTTTGAGATGGGCTCTGTCTCCTGCCTCTTAGCTTAGCCTTAACGAAAATGTAGAACAGCCCAGACCTTCCCCTCACTGGATGTTTCATATCCTGCAGAGCAGTAGGGAAGACAGGTCTTCTATATCTGAAGAGGGTCAAGGACAGGTACATTTTTCAGACAATAACAGTGAAGAAGAAACAGTGGCTTCATCATGATTTATAAGTCAGTGACCGGAGGACCCCACAGGTGGGTGAATCCTGGAGAGAAGTGTTTGGGGGTTACTGCTGCAGTGAATTCTGTGCTGGTGGGGGAGGGGCTAGGAACAGCACAGATGCTACTTAAGAATCTGTCACGTGGGTTATCTTAATGTGTTGGGGAAGCATACTTTACACTTTACACTGAAGTTTCCTTACTGGAAAGACAGCTGGGGGAAGTGGTTCCCCTCCCTGGGTATTTCTTCAGATTGCTGATTGATGACATTTTGTTGCAGAGCAAAAGCATCACTTGGCTGTCAGTGGTAGTAATGTTGATCAGGCAGCCACCTACCTCCCAGGGTAAAATAAAGCCGAGAGTAAGGAAAAGATGCCTTAGACGGAGTGGGAAGGTAAGAAAAACTGAAGAGGGGAAGGAATGACCTTGCTGGTGGAACAAAGGTTTATGTCTCATCATCCATATTGTCACCCTGTCCTGTTCCCCCTGCCCCTTCCTCAATCTGATCCAGGCACCACTTCCTTGAAGCTTATCAGAGCACTGCACAGCACACTGATGCCTTATTCTGAAAAGGCATGGGGCTGCTCTTTGAGCACTAAAACAATATCTGCAGGGAGGTCATCAGGCATGGCATCCCCTTCCTGGGGAAGGTGATCTTGGTGCCTTTCTTCCATCCATGCTTGATGGAAATACACAAGATCTTGCCCTTACTGTCTAAAGTTCACATTCAGGATGGAGGTGCCTCCTTTGATATTCATGGCCTCGGTGGAGCCATGGTTGGTCTCCCCAAGAACACCTGCAGCTCATGAACCAGAGGCGAGTCCTAGACTATGCACCAGGTTACAGATGTTTGGGGGACTCACCATGGACTGCACACATACCCACCCTTACAATAGGGCCTGGAGGTAAGGCAACTCCACTTGTATAGACTGGGACTCAAACATGGGGTGAGTGCCCTAGAGGGCACTTGAGGTAGTTCTTGCAGAAAGACTTGTGAATGCTAGGTCTTAAAAGAGAAAACAAAACAAAACCGATGTCCACCACAGCCCTCTCTCACTCCACACTTGTATTTTCTTGTCCAGAGTTATGCCATTGACCCTCCAATGTCTGAAGCTTAGGGTCAAAAAATAATGCAGATTCTGTGGAGGCCCTAGGAGGGCCAAAAGGTGGGACAGGGCCCAGGGCAGAGAACCGAAGAGGTGAGGAGGCCGTGGAGGGCTCGAACATCCATGTGGATGGACCAGCCAATAGCCCGACCCCTCAGATCCTACATCTTCTCATCTTAGGGTCCTTTACTTCCATTCCAGGACAGTTACTGCCACACTCCAGGGCTTATCACCAGGAACATTTCTGACATCTGGATTAACACAGTTTGACATTCCACCCTTTGGCCTCATCCCTGATCCTTCTGGTGTACAGGCCCCTTAGTAATTTTTAACTCTAGGCCATTCATCTTTCCACTTACCCTTCATCTATCCACCTAGCTCCTGTCTTCATTTCCTCCCTCTCCAAGGTCAATTTGATGGTCTGTCAGGTAACCAACATTTAAAAAGGTCCATTAAAAATGGGCCCCAACTAATCCCCTTTAATCCCTCCTGTCTGGCAAAATTTCATCTCTGCCTTTTCCAGAAACGCCTTCCTATAAGTAACTGATCGCTATTGGATTAAATCTCACAATGGAATCTACTGGTGCCACGATAAATTCAGCCCGAGCACTAGCTGGAAAACCTTGGCTCATTCCACAAATAATGACTCCATGCTTACCAACACGTGAGGAAAACAAATGGGGCTTAGGTCACTGTTTCCTTAGTCCATTCTCTCTGCTGCCTCTCTACTTTATTTCAAATCTCCTTCACTTTCCTCAAACTTAGGCTGTCTCCACTTGCTCAGTAGATGTACTGGACCACCATTCACAGAGGAGCTAGAAGCCATGAGATAGGAACTTTCCGTCAAAACACCTTCACAAAAACCCTTTCCCATTACTCCTTTCCTTCTTTCCTGTTATATGAAAAGAGGTTTCTTTCCTAACCTCAATGGAATTATACTTCCTGAAATGTCCTTATTGCGAGAGCTAAACCCTCGTCTTCACAGACTGAGACCCCTTGCCAGGTATCCTCTCGTCCCCTCCGTCTCCTTATGAGGCACCCAACTTTCACTGTTTTAAGCTTTCCATTACAGAAATGTTTAAACATGTATGAGAGCAGTGTATCTTCCCATGTACCCCTCACCCCGCTCTCAGAGTTGTCATCTGGCATGTGTGATACGGCCCATCTCCTACACTATGGTTAAAGGGCAGAAGCCCATCAGAACATCCTGCCACCCGTCTCTCAGACGTATGCTTTGTGCCTGTGTCACAGTTCTCACGATTTTTTGACAGTTACACCTGTGGGGCACACTGACCCACAACAGATGGACACAGCCGTGGGGACCAAAAGCACTGAGCTTTAGAGGCTTTGGCCATCAGTTCTGCTCGGCCCTGCAGTGAAGCCTGAGGAGTCACCCGAGTGAACTCCTCCCTCAACCCCTCATAGAAAGGAATCTTCCTGAGCAAATGCAGTGCACGGTGTTGCAGTCCCTTAATAACACAGTGACTACAGCATGCAGAGAGTACAGAAGGAGAAAGCTGTACATGTGATAAAGACTTGACATCACTATGTGTTTTCAAATATTCAGAAGAAAATTTTTCCTGTCATACATTTACAATGAGCTATTGTGTTTTGAGTTAAACATAGCAGCTCAAACACTTAACTCCTCTCCTTCCCAAAACACCGTTAAAAAGATTAGGTGGAAAGATGCTCAACATTAATAGTCATCAGGAAAATGCAAATCAAAACCACTATGAGATAGCACTTCACAAACAGGATGGCTAGGATAAAAAAGTCAGATAATAATGAGTGTTGGTGAGAACGTGGAGAAACGGGAACCCTCATACACTGCTGGTGGGAATGAAAAATGGTGGTGTTTTGGAAAACAATCTGACGGTTCCTCAAAAGTTAAACACACAGTTACGATATGCCCTAGAAATTTCACTTCTAGGTACATACTCAAGAGAAATGAAAACGTGGGCACACAAAAACTTGTACACAAATGTTCACAGTAGTACTATTCATAACAGTCAAATAATGGAAACAACCTAAACGTCCATCAACCGATGTCTGGGTAAATAAAATGTGGTATATCTAGACAACGTAGTAGTTTTTGGCAATAAAAGTACTGATACATGTTACAACATGGATGAACCATGCGAAGAGGCCAGTCGCAGCCACATACTATTCCATTCGTGTGAAATGTCCAGAATATGGAAATCTAGAGAGATGGAAAGTAGATTAGTGGTTGCTTAGGGCTGGGGGTATGAGGGGAGGGAGAGATGGTGGCTAAAGGTCACAAGGTTTGTTTTTGAAGCCATGAAAATGTTTTCAAACTGACTGTAGTGATGGTTACACATGTCTGTGAATACACTAAAAACCATGGAATTATACACTTTAAACAGGTGAATTGTAAGGTATGTGAACTATATTTCAATAAACCTGTTAAAACAAGGCAAGGACACAAAAAGAATAAGCACTTGAGGATGACAAGGAGAGGACAGGACAAAAGACGTCAACACATTTTTGGAAGATGGAAATCCAGTGGAGGTGTGGTAACTAGCAGACTAGCAGAGCAGACGAACTGCCAGCAAACCAACTTACATCTCAAAATGCCAGAAGACCGAAGACCTGGTGACACCAAATAGGAAAGAAATTAAGGGTTCCATGCTGTACACGTTGAATTTTTTGTTCTTTTTCTTGGTTTTTTGTATTGTGTATAATTTTTAAAAATCTTTTTTTTTGGGGGGGGGTGCTCTTTCCAGTATTTTGTAACCCTGTTGAAATGTTAGCACGCTTCAAATATGCAAAGAGGATCCTGGGTTTCTTGCCTGGCACAGAACCTAAGTTAACTGTTTTAAAGTCACCATTGCACACTTCTGGGGTCTAGGTATGCTGGTGGTGGCAGCTGCTGGAATCAAAGCCACAAATCTCAAAGGTTAGGTAAAATTCAGGACAACAGTCAATGGCTCATTTTTAAAACATATTTATTTGGAAATAAACTTGTGGAAAAGTTGCATGGATGGTAAACAACCACACATCCTTTATCCAGATTTACCTGTTAATATTTGACCCATTTTCCATCTCTCTCCTCTGTCTTCGTCTGTTTCTGTCTCCTTCCCTCCCTCCCCTTCTCTCTCTATATGAACACACACACACATATGAAAAACATGCATACATTCCTGAATATTTGGGAATACATTTCATGCATCATGCACTTTCTCCTTGAATATTTCATTGCGTATTTCTTAAGAAAAAGATATTCTTACATACAACAGGTTATCCCCTTCAGCAAATTTAACATTGGCATACAACTTTTAACTAATCTCCCATTCATATTCCACTTTTGACAATTTATTGAGTAATGTCCTTTGTGACTTTTTTTTTTTTGAGCCTCCTTTACAGGATTCAGTCTACAATCACAAACTGCATTACTTGTCACGTGTCTTCGGTCTCCTTTAATCTGGATCAGTTTCTCAGCCTGCCTAACAACAAGGCCACTTTGAAGACCACATTCATTGTGCCATTCTTATAATCCCTTCTCACCTGGAAATTTTTTCGGTGGAATTAACTTGCTCAGACTTTAAAGCATGTTTTCACAATTGTGAGTCCTGGGGACCTTAGGGGAAGTTAGGACCAGATGTGCTACTAAAAAACAATGCTAGAGGGGCTGGCCCGGTGGCTTGGTGGTTAAGTTCGGTGTGTTCTGCTTCAATGGCCTGGGTTAAGTTCCTGGGTCTGGACCTACACCACTTGGCCATGCTGTGGTGACGACCCACACACAAAATAGAGGAAAACTGGCTGCTGATGTTAGCTCAGGGTAAATCTTCCTCAAGCAAAAAGAAGATGATTGGTCACAGATGTTAGCTCAGGGAGAATCTTTCTCAGCAAAAAAAAAAAAAAAAAAAGCCAGAGATGCAAAGATATGTGGAGGGATTTTACTGAACAGAGATGCCTCCTGCAGTATAGGTAGGGTATGTGAGAGTGGTGAGCTTGAAGTGTACCTTTCTTTTGGGAGGAGACGATGGTGAAGCTGTGGATGCAGGAGAAGACAAGTCAACAAACAAGCTGTCGTTACTGGTAAACCCTCTCACATGGGATGGAAAGGACTGTCTACAGCCCAGACTGATTCTTCAGACTCAGCGAGGCAATGCAGGCAGGCAGAGGGAGGACATGACACAGGGCTTCATTTCAGCAGTTTAGCACTAAATAATGAAGCTGTAAGAGTTAGGACTATTAAATGACTAGCTAGCATGGGGAGATGAAATAAATACATGTACACCATCAATAAAAATGACACTATTGTTTAAAAAGGTATAGAGATACCAATGGGAATTTTGGTGAAAAGACAAAGTAGAAGCGAAAAAAACCATAAAATCTTTAATGGAAGAAGTAACCATAGGTGTGATTAAGACACAGGAGCCAGCCCAATGGACTACTGGTTAAGTTCTGCGTGCTCTGCTTTGGCAGCCTGAGCTCAGTTCTTGGGCGCAGATCTACACCAGTTGTCAGTGGCCATGCTGTGGTAGTGTCCCACATACAAAATAGAAGAAAACTGGCACAGGTGTTAGCTCAGGGCGAAACTTTCTCAGCAAAAACAAACAAAAACCAACAAGTTTTGTTAAATATAATGACATTTATGCTCACTAGAATTTATGCTAAAGAGAAGCCCACTCCCTAAATTAAGATGAGTTTGGTCCTGTGGGTCGTGGTCCAGCACAACTGCTCTGTAAAATTAAGTAAAAATTAAAAATGTTTCAGGGAAAGAGGGGATTTGGCAGAGAGAAGAGAGAGGGAGCAGCGGGGTGAGACACTGGGTGGAGGGGGCTAGATTTGAGAACCCTTAGGGGCTGAACAGCCTAAGAGGGATTAGGGGAAAAAAAGTACTACTAAAGATTTTCAAGCTGTTTGCCGTGGGTCCATGGGTGAGCCATGCCCTTGTCTCCCTCTTTCTCATGTTTTCTAATCATTGGTACA
>NW_025793995.1:0-32122 GCF_021613505.1 Equus quagga | reverse complement strand
CCTTCCTTTCCCAGCACACACTGAGCTCCGGGACAGCCCCACGCTCCTGACCCGCAGCTCTGCCCATTCCTTCCATGGTCCCGGCCAGGTGAAATCTGCCCTGGGAGCCCAACTCTGTGCCTCTCCTGCACCTGACCCCAGCAGTCACAGGGGCCGAGGCTGCTGCAGAGCGCGGGCTGCTCCCACCTTCACATCATGACTGCAGATGTCAAGGCCCCCAGTGCTGACCATATCGTGCCCTGGCTCCCCTGACTCCTGCCTGCTCTAGGCAGCATTTCACTCATCTGTCCCCTCCTCACCATCCACCCCTGCTTCCCTGTGCAGCACAAACCTTCACCCCAAACAAGGCTCAGTGCATGGATTGTACACACCGCAGGTGGACACAGCTCGGTGGCACAGGATGTGAGTGGAAGCACATATTGCTAGCTGGGAGGAGCCCAGGTGCAGCTTCTGAGACCCAGACTCCCCCAGGGAGAGGCCAGGCCCAAAGGCTGAGAGGGGTAGATACCCTGGAGTGGACAAAAGCTGCACTCATGGACTCTCTCCTCTTGAGCTTCTGGGGGAGTTCGGATTCTAATGGGTCAGGCTGGGAAGATGGGGCTCCACCAAGGGGAGGCTAGGGGCTGATTCAGGGCAAGGAGGAGGAGGGCAGAAGGTCACGGGTCCCTGGAGGACAGGCACTGACAGCATGAGCCCCCTCCTCTTAATGTAATCCCCCCACAAGCCATCAAATGCAGGGACATCCCTCATGGAGGGTCTGTGGCAGGGCCGACAGAGCATTCCGGAGCCCAGGGACTTCCATGCCGTCCCATCCACAGAACGTGACTCTCTGCTCTCCAGGGCCAAGGGACCCCCTTTCATGTGGAGTCTTGAGATAAGGGAAACACCCCAGGAGCCTCAGCCACCCAGGAAGCTCCTCAGCTTGGGTGGCTCCCATCCCAAATAGAAAAAGGTACAAGGAACAGTATAGAAAGGACCCATAATCCCACCACTGATCTCCAACTCAACTCACTCCCAGAGATGGTCCTTTGTGTTTGAGGGGGGATCCAACTGGGAAATTTGTTTTTGGCTTTTCATGGCCTAACCGTCACCCTCCCAACTCTCCAGTGTCCTAGCTGGAAGGGTGAACCATCTAGAGATCACCTGGTTAGTTCACCTCCTGTGTTTACAGATGGCAGGAGCTGAGATGGGGAAGGAAGGAGGGGACTCAGGCCTGGGACCCTCCCCTCTGCACCTCAGCATCAGCTCTGCTCTGTCCGCTCACCCTCACCTGGAGAACCTGTCTTCACTTGATCCCCATCCTGCTCCTCCCTCCGCCACAGGCCACCATCCACCAGCTCCCTCGCCCAAACATGGAAGAACAGCAAGAACAACCACAAGAGCCCTTGTTTATGGAGTTCTTGCCCTGTGCCAGTAAGGAATGGATCCTCCCACTAACTAAGAGACAGCTTCCATCTTCAAGCCAGCCTACAGATGAAGAAAGTGACGCTTAGAGAAGTAGTCCCTTGGCCAGGGTCTCTGAGGCAGGAAGAGGTTAGATCTGGGCTATGCATCCAGGTCCTTAATTCCAGAGCTTTGCGCCAACCACTGTGCCTTGCCTTGGGACTAATCAGTCAAAAAGGGTACAATCACAAGATTGGATTGGCGATTGGGAGCATAGCATACATACCAGAAACTATGGAAATCATACTTGCCTAGTTCCATGAATTACCCAAAGGGAACACATCCGGCAACCGGTACCCACAAGAAATAGAACATGAGCTGCCCTTGAACGGCCACCTGATGCCCCCTCCCAGGTCCCTGCCTCTCTCCCCCAAGGGAAATCAATATTCTATCTTTCCATTTGTCTTTCTTGTCTTTGAACTCTATTGAAATGGAATCATACTGAGTGTCTCCTTCTATGTCGAGCTTCTTTCATTACGCTTGTAAGATTCATCAATATTCTTGAATGTGGCTGTGGCTGAACATTATTTCTGTATGGTATTGCACTATGAAACCTAACCCATTTTATTTGTCCACTCAACCACTGATGTCCAGTGAGTTGTTTCCAGTTTGAGGATATGCCAAAAGATGCTGCTCTGAACATCTTGTATAAGTCTGCTGGCCAACATAGGAACACATCTATGTTGGGGACATCATTGTTGGGTCATAGACTATGTGCACGTCCATCTCTAGGAGACACTACCAGAGAGTTTCAAAGTGGATGAAATAGTTTACCCTCACAGCTGTGTATGAGAGTTCTAGTTGCTTCACATCCTCATTAACACTGGCTGTTGTCAGAGTTTTTGATTTTGACCATTGTGGCGTACATGTAGGGGTATCTCGTCGTCATTTTAATTTGCATTTTCCTCATGAGTAATAATGTGGAGCACCCATTCATCTAATGATTCCCATTTGGGTATCTTTTTTGTGACATGCCTAGTCAAATCTCCTGCCCATTTCTTTTCATGGTGGATTGTCTGTGTGTGTCTTTATCAATTTATAGGAGTTAGTGACACATCCCAGAGTCATCTTTTGTCAGCTAAATAAATGGCAAATATTTATGCCCTTTGTGTCTGCCTTCTTTACTCTGTTAAAAGTTTCTTTAGACAAAAACAAGTTCTTCTTTTTAATACTTTCCAATTTATCCTTTTGTTCTTTACGGTTAGTATGCCTTTTGTTCTATGAAATGCTTGCCTGCCCCAAGACCTTGAAAATATTCTCCTAAGGTACGTGGTGAACAAGGTATTTTTATAACTTCCATTTGTATTTAAAATCCACCTGGAATTGGTTTTTGTTAGTCCAGCCATTAAGCAAAACAATATAGAGATTTCTCAAAACATTAAAAGTGGAACTGTCATATGATGCAGCAATCCCACAGCTGGGGCCAAACAGAAGACAACAGAATTTGTGTCTTGAAGTAACATCCGCACTCCCGTGTGCACCGCAGCATTTGTCACAACAGCCACCATAGGGAATAAACTACAGGGCTTTTCATGGATGACGGGACAAAAAAATGTAGGCCATCTATACAACTGAATATTACTCAGCTTTAAAAAAGAAAGAAATCCTGCCTTTCCTGACAACATGGATGTACCTGGAGGACATTATGCTAAGTGAAATAAGCCAGACACAGAAAGGCAATTACTACATAGTCTTACTTATATGTGGAATCTAAAAAAGTCAAACTCATAGAAACAGAGAGTAGAATGGTGGCTCCCAGGGAGCAGGGGTGTGAGAGGAGAATGAGGAGATGTTGGTTAAAGGGTGCAAACTCTCAGTTAGGAGATAAATAAGCTATTGAGATCTAATATACAAAAAGATGACTATAGTTAATAATAATGTATTCTATACCTAAAATGAAGTAATTGATAAAATGATTAGATGATGCTATATCATGCAAATATTAAAAACTGTAACTGTGAAAATTGTATCAACATGGGACCGGCCCCATGGCGTAGTGGTTAAGTTGGGCATGCTCCACATTGGGGGCCTGGGTTTGGTTCCCCGGTGCAGACCTACACCACTTGCCAACGGCCGTGCTGTGGTGGCAAGCCACACACAAAACAGAGGAAGACTGGCACAGATGTTGGTTCAGGGCAAATCTCCTCAGCAAAGAAAAAACATTGTACCAGCATGGAAAAATGTTTTCTGTAAATTGAAATGATACAAGAAGCATATAAAGCCACATCTAGGTTAAGATTACAGTATAAATGATGGACACATAGGAAGAAGGACTGGGAGAAAACAGGAGACAATGAGGCAAAGATGACTTCATGCGGTGGTAGGATTATTGAGGACTTATATGAGATTTAATCTTAAATTTAATGGCCCTCCCTCAGGCAAATATCAGAGACAAAAAGATTCAGCATACAGGGTTGAGAAAGCTTGTCCCTCATTCTTCCCTCCATTAATCACATTCTCAAATCAGCTACAGTTGAGCTCCCTTTAGGTGGCCCCTGTGTCTTCTTCGAAAGCTTCAGACAGTTTCCTGTCTCTGTGAAGAGAAAGGCTCAGAACTCCTTTGTTGAGGGGCAGCTCTAGTCCTGCATCCAACCGTTTGGCAGGTGCTGTCCAGGGGAGCTGGGGCTGAGGGGATATGGACCGCACAAAGAAAACAGTGTCCCCAGGAAGTGATAAGAGAAGGAAGAGTGAAAGACAGGCAGATGGTTCCAGCCCCTAAGAGCCCTACAGCTCACAGCTGCATACGGCCCCTCCCAAGGGGGTGTGAGGGGCACTGTTTGTCCATCTGTGCCCCATCCACTAGAACAGACTTCTCCTCTATCCCTCAGGAACAGACTATGGTCCTGATCACACGCAACCTATCAGACAGAGCAGAGGTACATGAGAAGAAGTCTCTGAAAGCCCAATGTCCTACTCAATGGACCCAAAGCACGATAGCATTCCTTCATTCTCCATGAGGGGGCAGGATCCAGGCAGGCTGCCCCACATGGCCTCCACATTGGATTCTTTCTCAATCCACTGCAGCCTGGCTTCTGTGCCACTGCACAGAAAGTGCTCTTGCTAAAGGAGTGTGCCCGACGTCCTAAGTAGCAAAACCAAGAGCTCCTCAATCACACTGCATCCCCGAGGAAACGCTCCCTCCTCTGGGAGACTTTCTCTTCCCCATCCCTCTCTAACTCCTCACTAATAGCTTCCAATCGGTGTCACTAGCTCGGCCTCTACTCCTTACCCTTCAGTGCTGGAAGCCTTCTCCAAGGTCTGTCTTCTGCCCTCTTCTCTCCTCACTATTTACTCCTCTGGGAGGCAGCATCTGTTCCCAAGACTTTTCCTCTCCACTGTACACTGTTCTGTCCAGTCCCAAAGACTCTACTGAGTTCCAGATCTATTTTTCTAACAGCCTAATGAAAAGCACCTTTAATGACTGCTTATCATGCCTTCCACTGTGCTAAGACAATATCCAAGACCATCTAACAAGAAACTGAATCTCAGAGAAGGTTGGTAAGTTGTCCAAAGTCATACAGTTACTATTTGGGCAAGCAGGGACTTGAACATGTGACTTTGAAGCCTGTGCAAGTAGCACTACACTCTACTGCAACCCTAAAAGCAGATACACTCTCTACCTCCTCCTCGCTTCCCCCTCCCACGCAGCCCAAGCCCGCTCCTCCTCTGGGACTCCCCCATCTGGGCTGAGAACATCAGCAGCCACTCTTTGGCCTGTGGAGTCATGCTGGACTCCCTCTAGCTCACTCCGTCCATCGAATCAAGCCCCAAATCCAGTCAATTCTCCTCACATGTCTCCCCACCTGTCTCTCCTGCCCAAAGCTCCCCAAGTGGCCTTCATCACCTCCTCCCGCAACTCCACAAAATCCTGCATTGCTCACTCTCCACCGGTCCTCCAGCCTCTCCCACACTGCTTCCCTGGAAGCAGATCAAACTCCAGCCACCCAACATGCTCTCAGCAGTTAAAGCCTCCCCCCTGCCCCTCCCCTCTGCCATGGAACCTTTCCTGCCACCCATCCCCAGTCTACCTGGGAAATTCCCTGCCACCTCCTCCATGATGCCTTCTCTCCCTTCTGTTCCACCCTGGGAGACTTACCAATTCCCCTTTTGCTACTGTCACAGCACTTTCTGTTTGCATTCACTTATGGATTTAAGTATTGACTATGGGTACCTACCATGTGCAAGGCACTGCCCCAGGGATGGAAATAAAATGGTGAGCAAGATAAACGCAGCCTGGAACACAGTGCTGGGATACAGTCTGGCACAGCTAGTTTTTTTAACCTTTTTCTCCCATGAGAGTGTTATCCCCCCAAACATTATCCTCTGCACAGGCTCCTGCAGGAGACCTGTAGCCGAGTAAGGCCCCACTATCCATGCAGGAAGAGCCATCCTTGCACAGGATCCTGCAGGAAACCTGCCGCCAGCTGAGGCCCCACCATCCATGCAGGGAGAGGCATCCTTGGAAAGGCTTCTGCAGGAGACCGCCAGCTGACTGAGGCCACACCATCTGAGCAGGGAGAGCCATCCCCTGCACAGGCTCCTGAAGGATACCTGTAGCCAGCTGAGGCCCCACCGTCTGTGCAGGGAGAGTCATCTCCTGCACAGGCTCCTGCAGGAGATCTGCAGCTGAACGAGGCCCCACTATCCATGCAAGGAGAGCCATCCTTGCAGAGCCTCCTGTAGGAGACTTGCAGGGGCCTGAAGTCCCACCTTCTGTGCAGGGAGAGCTATCCTTGCACAGGCTTTGGCAGGAAACCTACCACAGGATAGCCACCACCATCTGAGCAAGGAGAGTCTTCTCCTGCAGACTCTAGCAAGAGACCTGCAGCTGGCTGATTCGCAACCAACTGAGCAACGAGAGCCATCCCCTGCACAGGCTCCAGCAGGAGACAAGCAGGCAGCTGAGGACCCATTCTCCATGCTGGGAGAGCCATTCACTGCACAGCCTCCTGCAGGAGACCTTCTCTTGGCTGAGGCCCAAGCATCACAGCCAGGGGACCCCTCCCCTAAACAGGTTCCTGCAGGAGACCTCCCACTGGCTGAGGCACCCCCATCCGAGCAAGGAGAGTCATCCCCTGCACCGACTGTGGCAGGAGACCTGCAGCTGGCTGAGTCCACACTAACAGAGCAGGGAGAGCCATCCCCTCCTCCGGCTCCTGCCCGGGCCCTGGAGTCAGCAGAAACCATGGCCAGGGAGCAGGGAGAGCCATCCTCTGCTCTGGCTCCTGCTGGGACTGTGGAGCTGGCTGTAGCCACCGCTGCTGAGCAGGGAGAGCCATCCCCTGCTATGGCTCCTGCTGGGGCTTTGCAGCTGGATGAAGACACGGCCGTGGAGCTGGGAGAACCATGCCCTGCTACAGCACCTGCTAGGGCTCTGGAGCCGGCTGAAGATGTGGCCATGAAAACCAGGGAAAGCCACCCTCTGTTCCAGCTCCTGCCAGTACCCTGGAGCAGGCTGAAGGTGTGGCAAGGGAGCAGGGAGAGCCACCCACTGCTACGGCTCCTGCTGGAGCTGTGGACCCAGGTGAAGCCGTGGCCACTGAGCAGGTAGAGCCATCCCCTGCTCTGGCTCCTGCCAGCGCCCGGGCACAGGCTGAAGACGCAGCCTCGGACAAGAGACAGCCATCCCCTGCTCCGACTCCTGCCGGCGCTCTGGAGCCAGCTGAAGCCGTGGTCACAGACCAGGGAGAGACATCCCACACTACCTCTCCTGCTGGGGCTGTGGAGTCAGCTGAAGATGCAGCTGTCAAGCATGGAGATCCATTCCCTGTTCTGGCTCATGCTGGGACCCAGGAGTCGGCTGAAGTTGCGACCAGGGAGCACGGAGACCCCTCCAGTGCAACGGCTCCTGCTGGGGCTGTGGAGCCAGCTGAAGACATGGCCAGGAAGTGGGGAAAGCCTTCTCCTGCTCCGGCTCCTGTCTGGTCCCTAGAGCTGGCTGAAGTGGCGGCCTTGGACCAGGGAGAGCCACCCCCTGTTGAGTCTCTTGCTAGGGCCCTGGAGCCGGCTGAAGATGCGGCCACAGAGCAGGCAGATCCATCACCTGCTCAGGTGACTGGCAGGGCACAGGAGCTGGTGGAAGCCGCGGCAGTGGATGAGGGAGAGCCATCCCCTGCTCTGGCTCCTGCTGGGGCTGTGGAGCTGGCTGAATATGTGGCCATGGACCAGGGAGAGCCATCCCCTGCTGCAGCTCCTGCCAGGGCCCTGGAGCAGCCAGAAGCGGTGGTCTTGGATGAAGGAGAGCCATCCATGCTACGCCTCCTGCTGGGGATGTGGAGCCGAGTGAATGCGCGGCCATGAAGCATGGAGAGCCATCCACTTCTCTGGCTCATGCAAGGGCCCTGGTGACAGTGGAAGGCATGATCAGGAAGCAGGGAGAGTCATGCCTGCTCTGGGTCCTGCTGGCGCTTGTGGAGCCAGCTGAAGCTGCAGCCTCAGACCAGGGAGAGCCATCCCCTGCTACGGCTCCTGCTGGGGCTGTGAAGTTGGTTGAGGCCCGTGGCCGCAGACCAGGGAGAGCCATCCCCTCCTCTGGTTCCTGCTGGGGCTGTGGAGTCAGCAGTAGCCTTGGCTGTGGATCAGGGACAGCCATCCCCTGCTCTGGCTCCTGCTTGGGCCCTGAAGCAGCATGAAGCCATGGACTCAGACCAGGGAGGGACATGCCCTGCTATGCCTCCTGCTGGGACTGTGGAGTCAGCTGAAGCCCTTGCCGCAGAGCAGGGAGAGTCAACCCCTGCTCTGGCTCCTGCAGGGACCCTGGCGCCTGCTGAAGTCTCTTCCGCGGAGCAGGGAGAGATATCCCCTGCTCCGACTCCTGCCAGGGCCCTGGAGCCTACTCCTGCCCAGCCCTTTGTGGAACCCTTCCCGTGCTAAGTCTGGGCAGGAGCTCCATGGGGTAGCGGCCCATGGGTTGACAGGCACTAGAGGGATTGATAGGTCTAGACACCTGAAGACATCCGTGGCAAGTAGGTGCTAGAATGACCCGCACCGCACAGATTGGGGCATGGGGAGGCCCTGAGAGGCACATGGCTGTCCAGGGCGACATCACTGGCAAGAAGGAGGAGCCAGGTCTGACCAGCTCTGCGTCCCCAACGCTGGCTTCTGACTCGAGCCAGGCCTCCTCGGGGGCGGTGGGATGGGCTGTGTTGGTGCAAGCGTGGATGGCCGTGGTGTTGGGATGGGGGGTGAGCAGTCAGCGGCCCAGGAGGCCCTTAGGGAGGTCTCGTGTGAGCAGGAAGCCTAGGGAAGGGGACCCCAGGCAATGACCTCACTGAGCCCAAGAGAACTTGGAACCCTGGTCTCTAGGCACCCAGCTCCTAGAGACAGCCCCCAACAGCTCACTTGTCTAGCACTTGTCTAGAAGGAGTGATGTGGATTAAGGCTGCCCCAGTTAGAGAAGCCCAAGGTGACCTGGCCTACACGCCAAACTATATGACCCGGTGGATTTTTATGGTATGAATTAGGGCTGCCCCAGGGAGAGAAGCCCAGGGCATCCTCACCTACATGCCAATCTATATGACCAGATTCATGTCTAAAGTTATATGAGCGCACAATAACCAGAACCCATCTGCACTGAAATCTTTTAATGAATTTTACATCATCTTTTCTTTTTCCAGTAAAAATAAGTCATGTACCCATGACTTATAAATTTAGCACTAACCCTCAACTCCAGGCAGCAGCAGAAGCTCCGACTGGCCATGGGTCCTGTCCCCATGCAGCAGCAGCAGCAGCTCTTCAGTGCCCATGGGTCCTGTCCCCATGCCTGCAGCTCTTCACTGCCCATGGATCCTGTCCCCATGCTATTCTGTACTATTCTCTAAATAAAAGAGCACTGCTGCCAGACCTTGAGAGTCCAAAAAATCTTTCTTTCGACTCCTCGGCTCACTGACCCTGCATCAGGAGCACCGTGTTTTCGTGTTGTCTGCCCATCTGATGGGGCTGCAGCCTCAGCAGAGCCTGCAACGAGCGCCCAGGATGCAGATGCAGGCTCCTGCCCCGCTTGAGATGTCTCTGGACGTTTGTGGGGAGGGACACAAAGGTAACACAGGGACGCCCAGGGTGGGCCAATCCAGGCCAGGCCACTTGGACAGCACTATGTCCCCTCCCTCTGTGTGTGTGTGTGTGTGTGTGTGTGTGTGTGCGTGTGTGTGTGTGTGTGTATGTGGAAGGGTGGTTTGTGTGAGTGGACCACTGCGAGGAGGAGCAGGCTGATGAGGGGTTAGAAGCCTGGTGGGCTGGTCCCATTGCCAACCCAGCTCATGGCTGATTGGGTGAGACATGGTGTGCCGGGCAGCACCGTTTGCCCGAGGTTTCTCCCGAGCCCCTGAGGTCTATCTGTTTCATCCCGGGGAGAATTCTGCGCAGACACAGGGTGGTGCCTGATCTGGGAGCATTAGGCGCAGAGGGCAGAAGAAAGAGCAGGGGCAGCTGAGCAGGGCTCTGATGCTTCTGGGCTGGCTGTTGGTCACTGTCTTTGCAGAGGTCCACTCGGGAGATGGGTGCGGAGCTGGTGGAAGGGGACACGGAGTCCATCTCCCCGAGGGAGGAGAAGCTGTGCAGGAACACTGGAGCGGCATGTGTGGGGAAAAGGCCGGCGTCTTCAGGGACTCTTCTAAAAACCTCAGAGCCATCACAGGACTCAGCACGTGTGTGGGGAGAACAATCCTTTTCAGCAGCTCCTGCAGAAGAGCAGGAGACAAGCAGGGCCTCACGCCGGAAGCAGGGAGAGCCAGCCCCTACTCAGGCTGGTGCAGGTGCCATGCAGCCGGCTATCCTCGAACCAGCTGAGCATGGAGAGCCTTCCCCAGTTCCTGCTCCTGCCCTGGCTGTGAGCTTGCTGAAGATGAGGCCTCAGACCAGGGAGTGCCATCCCCTGCTATGACTCCTTCTTGGTCTGTGGAGCCCACTGAAGACGGGGCCGTGAATCAGGGAGAGCCATACCCTGCTTCGGCTCCTGCCAGGGCCCTGGGGCAGGCTGAAGTTGTCGCCAGGGAGCAGGGAGAGCCAACCCCTGCTCCAGCTCCTGCTGGACCCCTGCAGTGGTCTCAGGCCCCAGCGTTGGCCCTGGGAGAGCTCCCTCTCCAATCCCCGTCATCCCCAGCTCCTGACCCATCCCTTCCACCTTCTCCCTCACAACAACCTCCCTTCCTCTCCCTGGTTACCCTCTATGTATGTTTAGCATTTTTTTATTTTCGTGTTTATGTCTTTGGTGTTTATATAAATTTTGAAATTAATTGATTTCTGTTTGAAGAACTCTGCGTTTTCTCCTTTTCAATTGTACAATTCCTGAGCGTTAAGTACAGTCACAACGCTCGGCCTTCATCACCACTGTCCAGTTCCTGAACATTCCCTCCACCACAAGGAAACCCTGTTCCAAAAACGCTCATCCCCCATTCCTCCCTCGCTCCCTGACAACCCCTATTCTGTGTTCTGGCAGGTTTTTGTAAATCTTTTCTGTATGTTTCCTATCAGTGGAATCATGCAATAAGTGGCCATCCTAGTCTGCTTCCATATTTTCAGAAGCACTGATCGAATTTTCATTTCTCTTTCTACTTGAATAGCATTTTTGCTAGCCTATAGGAAAGTCCCAATGGATTATGGAGTAGATGCTTAAAATGTAGCCCTTTTGGTAAACATGTGCATTAAGTCAGGCTACAGACCACTCTTCTAAGTGGGACACCAGAGCCCCAAGCCACACAGGAAATGCCTGGCTCTTCCCGTGGCCAAAACAAAAACAAGAAAAATGGAGAGAGCTGGAAAGACAAACCACAAACTGGAAAGCATTCCTCCTAAACCAAGATCAGAGAAAGGTGAAACCTCTCACTGCAACAAAAAACTCTTGAAAGTCATTGTTTTAAAAGGGACAGAGAGCAAACACATGCAATTCCCTGAGAGGCGAGACATAGGGACAGCATATGCCAGAGACGCTCGACCTCCCCCATGAGGACACGTGCAAACGTAAACACTGTGGAGACAGCATTGGTCACCACCAAACTGGAGGGTTCTGGTCTGGTGGCAACCAGCCCTGGCGAGAATTTGGGGAAGCAGAGGCCCCCGCAGATCCCTGGAGAGCAGGGGGAAAGGACACTGCTCTCTGGGAGAACAGCCTGCAGGACCCATCCAAGTTCCCCGGGATCCCACCTTTGCTGGCAGTGCGAATGCCAGGAGTGTGGCCCACAGGAAGTCTTGTACAGTGTGCGCGCAAGTGCGCACATGTGTGTGTGCAGTTGTGGGTGTCAGGCAGGGAGGATTCCACGGCGTGTGCTCTTCCAGAGCCTGATCTGCCCAGGGTCAACACTGCCTGTCAGTCCTCTTCCTCTTGGTACTGTCTGTGGTGCAGCATCAGAGCTTTTGCAGTGCCCCAGCATGGAATACGGGCCGTCCCCAATTTTTCACTCTGAATCCTGCTGAAGGGAACATCTGCTTCCATGAAGCTCTATTTAGGACAGAATCCACGATGTTGAATTTATGCATCAAACTCTGTTCAGTTTGTAAGGTATTGGCCACAGTTTCCAACATCAGAGGTCTCTTTGAGCCTTGTTTGGGAAAGTAGGGGCACAGACACCCTGGGGCTGAGACCTCATGGACGGAGGGAGGAGCAGGAGCTGGGTGTGGGGGTGAGCAAGGTACCTGAGAGTGATCTCCCTGGTGGAAATTGTCCTTTCCCGCAGCCCCACACCTGGCCCCACCCAGGATGCAGGCTAGTTCTAGAGCTGGTGCTGCAGCTGGCTTTAGTCCAAAAGATTCCTCTGATCCCAGAACTGGCACCTGAGCTGAAGCTGGAGCTGGCTCAACCTCTGGGGTGGATGCACGAGCCGGTGTTGGAGTTGGCTCTAGCTCCATAGCTGGCACTGGCTCTAGCTCTGGAAGAGGTGTTCCACTCAATCTACCTTCAGACATAGTGTAGTCTGGCTGTGCGCGGGATATAGGTCTTGAGCTGGCTGTAACTCTGGCACTACAGCTCCTGCTGGAGCTCTTGCTGTTTTTGGCTCTGACTCTGGGGCTGGCTGTGGATCTAGTTCTGAATCTGACACTGAAGCTTGTGCTGACTCCTGAGGGGTGCTGGAGTGGCTTGAGCTGTGGATCTGCTACCAGAGCTCGATGCAGCTAGAGCGCTAGTGTTACAGCTGGTGCTAGAGTTAGTGATGGATCTAGCTGTGAAACAGGTGGTAGACTTGTTGCTGGTGTGATAGCTGGTGCTGGAGTTGGCTTTGTCTGTAGAGGCTCCTGGTTCTCATTCTGAAGCTGGCTTGATCTCTTAAGCTGGTGCTTGAGCTGGCTCTGGCTTTGGAGTTGGCACTGACTCTTGTTCTGGTCCTACATCTGGTTCTTGTGGTTTAGCTGTATTGCCCGTCCTAGCTCTAGCTTTGTAGCTGGGACTAAAACTGGTGGTGGAGCTGTTTGTAGCTCTGGCCCTGGAATTGGAATCAGGGCAGATTCTGGCACTGGGACATATACAGGCTGTGGCATAGCAGTTGAGGATAGAGCTGCCTCTGTCTCTATGAAATTGGTGTTAGAGCTGCTACCACAGCCTGCTCTAGCACTGATGTTGGGGCTAAAGCTGTTGCTGGAGCTGGTTCTTTCTCTGGAGCTGGCACTGGCTGTAAGTCTACTACTAGGAGCCAAGCCTGCTCCCACTCTGGAGCTGGGGCAAGAGCTGGCACTTGTGGGGGCTCTAGCTCTGAAGCTGGGTCTAGAACTGTTGATGCAGCAGCCTCTAGCTCTGTACTTAGTGCTGACTCTAGCTCTGGACTGGGTGCCAGGAATGGCTCTAATTCTGGAGCCAATGCTAGAGCTGGTGCTGGAGCTGGCTCTTCCTTGGAACCTGGAACTGGCTCGAAGCTGGATCAAGCTGGTTCTCACTCTAAAGGGAGCACTGGGACTATTCCCATGGCTGACCCAGGACGTGGGGGCAGAGCTTCCTCTATCTGTGGAGCGGTGCTATAGCTACTGTTCAAGCATGCTCTAGTTCATGGGAGAACACCAGCTCTGACCCAGCAACTAGCACTGGAGCTGAAGGTGGAGCTGGCTATATCTCAGGAGTTGATGTAAGTGTTGGATCTGGAGTTGGCTCCAGCTGTGGACCTGGCTCAAACCCCGGTGCTGAAGCTCTTGGTAGAGCTCGTGTTGCAGGCACCTCTGGCTGTGGAGCTAGTGCTTCCTCTAATTCTGGAGCTAGTAATAGAACTGGCTCTAGCAGAGGATTGAGTGCTGAAACTGGTGCTCCAAGTGGCCGTGAGTCTGGAGCTTTGGTTGGAGCTGGCTCTGAAGACCACTGAAGTACTCGACCTTCTGCTGGAGCTCATGTGAAATTTGGCTCTGGTTTTGGACCTTGTGCTGGAGTAGGCTCCAGCTCTGGAGCTGGCACTGGGGCTTTCTCCAGCTTAGAATTGTGTGCTGGAGCTAGTTCTGGTGCTGAAACTAGCTCTAGAGAAGGCTCTCACGCTATAGCTACCTGGAGTCCTAGTGTGTCGCCAGAGCTGGTACTGGGGTAGGCTCCAGTTCAGTTCCTGTCATGATCTGTTCCTCTGGAATTTGTGTTGGGTCTGAGTCAAACTCTAGAGCTGGTGTTAGGGTTGGTGCTGGAGCTGACTCATAGGTTGATAATAGAGTTCCTCTCTCTCTGCAGTTGGTGACAGAGTCAGTGATGAAGCTGGTTCTAGCTTTGGAGCTGGTGCTAGAGCTAGTTCTGGAGCTGCTTGTAGTTCCAGGGATTTGACATGAGCATCTCGTGTTGGAAGTAGTTCTAGCTGTGAGCTCATACTAGATTTGGTGATAGCGCTGGCACTAAATCTGGGAGTGGCACTGGAGCTCCAGCTCGGGAACTGCTGCAAGAGCTGGTGCTAGAGTTTGCTGTGTGTCTGCCTAGCTGTTCGGCTTGTGCCAGAAGCGGCTCTAAGTCCAGATTTGGCACTAGAGCTGGTGCGAGATCTAGCACTCACGGTGTTGCTAGCTTTGGAGCTGGTGGTCATGCTGGTTCAGGAGCTGGCACTAGCTCTGGAGCTTGTTTCAGAGCTGGCGCTGGTGCTGCAAGAGGATAAAAGTTCACCAAGATGACTGCCTTTCCAGAACCACGAAACATCTTACTGCCTCCAGAGAAGCCCCAGCCCTAGAACCGCACTGCAGGAAACCTTCCAGGACCGTAGACTGTGTGTGTGTATCAAATACTATTCTGTTCTTCTCTTCCTTATCTTCTTAGCATGTAACATGACATGTAACAAAATCATTATCAATAATAGCTAACTTCACATAATAGTATTCAAGTGGTTGAACAGCAAGGAAAAGAGTGAACTCACCCAAGGACTTTGCATCTGCCTTGGGGACAATATTTGTGTGTTTTGGGTTGTACGCAGGAGAGGTGGACCACGGCAGGAGGAAGAATGACCTTCTTCCTGTCTTTACTGGGAGATTAATACAGCTAAAGGAGATGTGAGTGGGTGCCACGTTGAGGGAGCGTGGGTTGTGATGGTCAGCCTGAGGTGTCAACCTGACCAGGCCACAGTTTGCAGCTGTTTAATCAAACTGGACATTTAGTCACATGTTGCCATGAAGGCGTTTTGCCGACGAGGTTAACAGGTGCAATTAGTCAACTTTAAGGAAAGGAGATGACTGTCAACAGTGCGGGTGGGCCTCATCAGCTGAAGGCCTTCAGAGCAAAACCTGACGTTTCCTAAAGAAGAAAATCTGCCTCTAGACCACAGCATCTAGACACCAGAGGTGCTTCTAGTCTGCAAGCCTGGCCTGCAGACTTTGGACTCACCAGCCCACATGCTCACACAGGCCAGTATATTAAAGTCAGTCTCTCTCTCCACATGCCTATACACACATCTGTGTATGTGCGCACATGCACGTGGGTGTGTATCCTGCTGCTTGTTTTCAGGAGAACCCTGTAAAACGCAATGCTGAAGTCCCTCTGTCCTTCCCTTTTCCACTTCAGAATCCCTGTCATTCGAGGGCCTTAGAAACTCAGCATCATAGGAAGTTTGAAGAAGAAGTGTCTGTCCACTCCAGACCTTGTACTGCATGTCGGGCGACCCCAGCACCGGGGAATTCTGAGAAAAGCCCGGCTGAGCCTTTCCTGGCTGAAGACACACAAAGGACCCCAAAGGCCCCTTACCTGCAACAGGCCAAAACGAGGAACAGAAAGTTCACCCTCCTGAGGGCCGCCCGACAACATGGTCAGCACCCAGACTCCTGCGAGAGAAAAGCGATATATGAGACCTCAGAAAATAAACCCAAAGCAGGATTTTCAGAATGCGGACTTCCATGCCAGAAAGTGATATCGACCCTGATATCAGTTTCCCCACATTAAACCCAGCATATATGGGGTTAAAACCAAAACACTCATGCCCTGCTTACTCTCTGGCTTCCTGGCTCCAGAATCTACTATCCTCCATGCAGACAGACACCATCAAGGACAAGCACCTGGATTATCTCCTCCCACAAAGAGATACAGGCTGGTGGGAAAGCTGCTGACCAGCAAGGTCATGAGCTCCCTCATCTCTGCAAGTAGTCTCAAGGCCAAAGACAGGCTGGTGGGAAAGCTCCGAACAGCAAGGCCATATGCTCCCCCTCCCCTACCCAAAACCCCAAATAAAAACCCTTCCTTTTAGCTTTGCGGGGAGTTTTGGGATTTGAGCGTTAGCTGCCCTCTCTCCTTGCTCAGTGCTGTGCAAAAATAAAATTCCTACTTTCTTCCACCACACCCGGGTCAGAGATTGGCTTGCTGTGAAACGGGTGAGTGACCTTACTTCAGGTTCAGTAACAGAAGGGCTGTCAAGAATATGTCACATTTCCTTTAACACCCTTCTTGGGGAAGTCAAGCTTTTGCCTATCTGTTGTGACCCTTTAGCACTCACAGTTGACACATGCTCCTTCCTGCACAGTCCTCTCCTTTCGTGCTAAATGTTTCCAATCTACAGTCAGTCAAGAGAAGAAAAATGATGGCCTGTGCATGCCAGAGGGAGCCAGCGCCCTCGGAAATCATCATGAGCATGTGAATTTCTGCCATCACTTGTGTGGAGCGGTGGCCGCCCCCAGCTACACAGCAGCCAGGGCAAGGATAACTGGGGGTAAGAGGTCTAGACAACTCCTTCGACAGCTTTCAGCAAAGATTTGCTGAGTGGATTCTGATTTGCTTCCAGAGAGGTCTGTGTGTTTGTGTGAGGGAGAGAGATAGAGGAATAGGGCAGGGAAGACGATTTCATGGTTTGAAAGCTGCTGGGAAAGCTGATTCCCACTAAGTGCAGAAAAGCCATTGGACAAAATCCAACGCCCTTTGTGATAAAAACACTCAGGACACTAGAAACACAAGGCAACTCCCTGACCCTGGGAAAGGGCATCTGTGAACAAGACAGAGTTCACAGACATCGTACTTCATGGGGAGAGACTGGAAGCCTCGTCCCTGACCTCAGGACAAGGTGAGCAAGGGCCACTCCCATCAATTCTATTTTACATTTACCAGAGGCTTTAGCCATGTCACATAGGCAAGAAAATGAAATAAAAGGCATCCAGATTGGACGGAGTGAAGGAAAACTCTCTCTATTTCAAATGACATAACCATGTATGCAGGAAATCAGAGAAAACACGGAAAAAGTTTTGGACCGAATAAATGACTTCAGCAAGATGGCAGGATACAAGATCAGAAAAGCAAAACAAAACAACCACCTATGTAAGGAACTACAAGTTGGTGCAGCCACCATGGAAAATAGGATGGAGGTTCCTCTAAAGATTAAAAATAGAACCACCATACGATCCAGTAATTCCACTTCTGGGTATTTACCCAAAGCAAACAGAAACACTCCTGCAGAGATGTCTGCCCCCCATGTTCACTGCAGCATGATTCACAGGAGCCCAGACACAGAAGCAACCCACGTGTCTGAGCTATAGATGCAGAGAACAGGTTGTCAGCTGCCAGGGGGAAGGGGTGGTGGGTGGGCAAAGGGGGAAAGGAGTCAAAAGATACAAATTCCCTGTTCTAAAATGAAGAAGTCCTGAGGACCTAATGTGTATCATGGTGACTAGAGTTAGCAATAATATATTATCTATTGGAAAGTTGCTAAGAGAGTCGATGTTAAAAATTCTCAAGACATGAAAAAATTTTGTAACTATATGAGGTTGAAACAGCACAGAAAACATTGTCCATCTTAAACTAGTTTTTCTCCGTTAACACAGGTTGTTGATTAATCAATCCTGGTGCTCAACAACAGAGACAGCACTGTGCACGCGCCAGGCAGGAACCCACAGCTCTAGGAGGTCCCTGGAGACAAGAATCTTCAGAAACGCTGCCACCGGAAGCAAGCAGTCCTTCAATAAGGACAATCTGGATTCCAGCAGCCCAAGTAGCTTGACTACCGATTGTAGGCTAGCCAGACAGCCCACATGGGCCCAGCAGCAGCTTAGGGGTCCACAAGTACTGAAATCTCACCCCAAATCTGCATCGGGGAGACAGATTGGAGAGATTTGCTCCCTGTCACCTTGTGGGCTGACCTCGCAATAAAGCTCTTATTTTCTCAAAAGCCAGGACCATAGTCCTGGCTTCTATGTGCATCAGGCAGCAAGCCCTTGTTCAGTAACAAGACGATGGACTCCAACTAGACTCACGGCGGTAGGATTTGGGAATATACACATATATGGAATCATTATATTTTACACCTGAAACTAATATAACATCTCAATTAAAAAGTCAATTGTATTTCTCTACGTTAGCAATGAAAAACTGACAATGAAAGCAAGAAAATAGGTTAATTTATAATAGCATCCAAAACGATAAAATACTTAGTAATATATCTAGCTTAAGAAGTAGAAGACTTGTACAACAAAGGCTCCAAAACATATTTGAAAGCAATTAAAAAGGGCCAAAACACATGAAAAGACTGCCCATATTCAGGGATCAGAAGACCTTATACTATGAAGATGGCAAGACTGCACGGAGAGAACTGCACAGTCAATGCAATCTCAAGCAAAATCTCAGCAGCCTCTTTTGCAGTAACTGACAAGCCAATGCCGAAATTCACAGAGAAATGCAAGGGAGCCAGAGGAGCCAAAGCAACCTCGAAGAAGAACAGCATGGAGGGCTCACACTTCCCGACTTTAAAACTCATTGTGAAGCTGCAATAATGAAGACGGTGTGGTACCCACAGAACAAGAGACACACAGATAATGGAACAGAACTGAAAGCCCAGAAATAAATGTGCATGTTTAGAGTCAGTTGAGTTTTGATGAGAGACGAGACAGTTCAAAAGGGAAAGAATAGTTTTTCAACAAATGGGATGGAGACAACTGGATATTTACATGCACAGGAGGAAGTCAGACTCCTTCCTCAGAGCACTTCCAGAGATGGCCTCACAGAGATCCAACACCACATAGGAGGCAGAACTACACTACTCCTACAGGAAAACACATGGGATCACAACTTCCGACCTGGAGTTAGGCAATCGTTTCCAAGGGATGACACCAAAAGCACTAGTATAAAAAAATAAAGAAAGAAATTGCACCTCAGCAAAATTCAAAATACGTGTGTCTCAAACGAGAGTATCAAGAAGGCGAGAAGACAACCTGCCGAATGGGACAACACGCCAGCGAATCACAAGTATAATAAGAGACCTGCATGTAGAAAACATATTGAACACTTAAAAGTCAGTAATAAAGAAACTAATAACTCAACTTAAAAATGGGGAAAGGAGCTAAACAGACATTTCTCCAAAGAAGATATGCAAGAGGACAAAAAGCACAGGCAAAATGCTCAACATCCTTATTCAGAAGGGAAAAGCAAATCAAAGCCACAATCAAGATATCACCGCCCAGCCACTAGGATGGTGGTAATTTAAAAGTAGATAGTAAGAAATGTCGACAAGGATGAGCAGAAATTGGAATCCTCATACATTGCTGGCAGAAATAAAACATGGCACAACCCTTTGGAAAACAGCCCGACAGCTCTTCAAAATTGAGTCGTAGTTTCCATACGATGCTGTAATTCCACTCCCAGGTGTGTACCCAAGAGAAATGGAAACATATGAAAAGTTTGAACATGAATGTTCATAGCACCAGGATTCACAAGAGCCAAAAGGTGGAAACAACCCAAATGTCCCTCCACTGGTGACTGGATAAACAAAACATTTTATATCTAGACAACAGAAAATTATTTGGCAGAAAACAGAATCAATTACTGATATGTGTTATAAATGCGGATGAACTTTGAAACCATCCTATATTAAAGGAGCCATCAAAAGACACATATTTTATGATCCCGTGTCTATGAAATGTCCAAGATAGACAGAGAGAGAGAAAGAGTAGATGAGTGGTTGCCTAGGGCCATGGGGATGGGGGAATGGAGAGTGACTTCTCATGGGTACAGGGTCTCATTTCGAGGGGATGAACATGTTTTACTACTGTACTGATGGTTGCACAACTCTGTGAATATCCCACAAACCACTGACTCGTACACTGAAAATGGGTGGATTACATGGCATGGCAGTTATATGTCAACAAAGCTGTTTTAAAAAAGAAAAAGAAGAGTAATTTTCTTTTAGCTTTGGGATGTGCCTTTGTCTCACGATAAGTAGGATGAGGCACTGGCTACAGCCGAGTCCCAACCAATCCAAAGGATGTGGGTCACAGCCCCACAAAGCCCACCCCCAGGGAAAAGGGCAAGACATCCTCGGAAGGAAAGGATGAGGGATGCTGACCACAGGAAGATGGGTGCAGACTTGCTCCAGTCAGCAGCATGGGTGGCAGCAGCCCTAACCCGACCCTTCACACTAAAGAAATTTTGCCTTGAATTTATGCCTCGAACTTCCCAAGGGAAAGCAGGTGCACCTTAAGGCATCTCTCACAGCAAGAGGGTAGCTGGCAGAGGACAGAGTGGAAATTTTATCTTTTGATTTTCAAAGCAGCTATTCCATGTGGGAAACACACCGAAAGGGAGAAAACGAGAGTGCATATGCTGTAACATTCTCTCTAATTCAATCACTCCAAGACATGGAGGTTTCCTTAGAAACTTGCCCAGAACAGAGTTGGAGATGGGATTTTAAACAACAGGACTTGGAACAAGTGAACATTATTGACTCATTGGTGTGATAGTCAGGGACCCACGAGGGTGAACACAGATCCTGCTGAAAGATGAATGAAAGTGCCCAAGGGCATTGATGAACTCTGGTGAGACAGAAGGAGCAGGACCTGTGCAGTGAGCACGGAAATGGGAACTTTCCATGACACACAGGCTGTGAGCGAGTTTCACTGGAACCACTCATCTGAGAGTTCGGCCTCTCTCATCTGTCTGTTTACCAGTTTACACCCTCAAGGGGAAAAAAACTATTTTTGCCCCCCGTTTCATGTCTTCAGGAACATTTGCTAACTTAAGGCATCAGCTAGCTGTCAGAGCTGCAGGAACTTCTGGAAACCACTTAGGCCCTCCAGCCCAGCCCAAATTTACAGATGAGGAAACTGAGATGGAGGGAGGCTCCAAGGACACACTGGGAGTGTCTCTGACAGCTGGTCCAGTCTCCCTGGCGAGACATGAAAAACTCTGCTCCCTGTGCCAGGAGTGGGCTGATCGTTAGAACAAGACATTTTCGAAGAAAGCTGCCTGTTTATCATCAAGTGACCCCCAAACAAAACTTGAAGGATACCAGTAATTGTTCACATCATTTTAAAGAAACAAAGGGTGGTGTTTTCTTTTTTCCAAAGGGTAAAATATAGGATCATTTTCGTTGTTTCCCCAATGCAGAAATGAAATAGGCTACTGGACAGGAGACAACTCTAGGGCGAGTTGCCATTTTCAGTTTATCCCCACAGACGTTTGAACCCAATGGCTCGAGTCCTGACCCCTTTCTCCCTATAGTCCCTCAGAGTAAATGCATCAACTCATCGTAAATGAGCCGAAACACATTTGTCTCCTTGGTCAGGTAGCATCAACCTTCAGGACAGGTGTGCTCCTGCCACCAGGTTCCCATCCCTCCAAACAGGGCCTGGCACAGGGGTGGCAGGATGGTGCCGCCGGTGGTGGCAGGCAGCAGCTCTCTCACCTGTGGGCTCACCAGGCCAGGGCCGTGTGCTTCACCGAGGTTACGGAGGTCTCCTGCTGTCCCCGCAGACGCGAACGAGCAGCCCTCAGTGACAAAGGACCGGGACAAGGAGCAAAGGGCCCCGTTCCCTGCGTCTGGCCCAGAGGGCGAACCACAGGCGGGTCTCCGGGCTCAGAGGCCTTCTCTGCGGCTCCAGAGCCTCTTCTGCCGGCCTCTGGGCGCCGGCTGCCCCCAGACACGGGGCCGAGGCTTCTGGGGGGACAGGGCCCCACTCTCTGCTCCCCCCGCCGCGCCCACGGCCCGGCCCACCGGGACCCAGGACCTCTCTGCACGCCCCACCCAACTAGGCCACGGAGCAGACAGTGGGGCCGGAACCCTCAGGAACGGCCCTGTGGGTGCCGTTGGCTGTGCGCGAGCCCGAGGAGGGCGGTCACGGGCACGTGCTTGCCTTGGCCGGGTGCGCGCTAGGCCAGGAAAGGAGCCCGGCTGACCCCCGGGTCCGCCCGCATCCTCTGCTGGAGGGAGGCCCTGCGGCTCTGAGCGCGTCCCCATCACACCCCGCAGGGAGAGACCGGCCATTGCCACAGCAAGCTGGCCTGCTGCAGCCCCACGACCCGCCCCTCAGGGGATGGTGGGGAAACAGAGGCCAGGGGAGGCAGGGACTGGCCCAGCCCATGAGCCTGGCAGAGGCCAGAGGAGAAGAAATACAGGCTCCTCCCCTTTGCATCCCGGCGTATGTGTCTCCATTCATGGTTTATGGTTTATTCCCCCACTCATTCACTCATGCCCTCACTCACTCACTCACTCATTCTTCCAGATATTCAGTCATTCATGGCTCACTCACTCATTCAATCATACATCATTCATTCACACATTCACTCATGCCTTCACTCACTCATTTATCCAGTCATTCATTCATTCATGCCTTCACTCATCATCCATTCATTCGTTCAGGTAGGAATTCATTCTTTTAATCATTCAGCCAGTAGCCTCTACTCCCCGCTTGTGTGCCCAGCACTGTAACTTCACCAGGGAGAAAAACCCAATATGGTTCCTGCCCATGTGGAGCTCAGGTTCCTTGTGTGACACGAAGAAAACATCCGAGAAGTCCCATGCTGGGCGTTCGCATCTTGGGTGACCCTTGATCCCATGTACAGGACAAGAGCCCATTACCACGTTTCCTGCAGGCTGCAGGCAAAGGCGGACCCTGAGGGCAGCCATGGCTCAGGGAGGCCTGAGGAAGATGCCCCATGGGGGCTGAGGGTCTCTTGGCTCAGGGTGAGGAGGCAGGTGGCGCAGGGAGGGAAACGGGGCTCCTGGGCCAGGCTGCTGAGAGGCGGGGTGAGTGGCCGCCTGGAGCCGCCACGTGGACTCTGAGCTTGTGTCTTTGCCTCTGTGCCTCTCCCTGGTGAGAAAAGCTCAAACCATCTACAGCACCCAAGGAGAGGAGAGACAGGGACAGGGGGAGCCCTGGCCACCACTTGCCCTCACTCCAATTAGAGAAATCTGCTCTGGCTCCACCATCGGCCTGGGCTCCCCTGGTTCCCACGAACCCCCTTCTCCCTCAGCCCCAGTCCTCACCCACAGAGAGTTTGGCAGGGCCGGCTCTGCACCTCCTTCCTCCACGGGGGTCTCTGAAGTCCCCCAAGACGTGCTGCCCATGCCACCGCCCTCAGACTAGGCACTCATCCGAGCTGGAGAGGTGTGCACACCTCAACTCTCAAGTGTCAGGGGTCCAGAGTCCCACAAGCACCAGCAGGCTCCCCTCCCACCCTCTGCAGGCCACAGGCCCCTGGTGGAAGAGAGGGAGCCAGGGAACTCACAGATGCCCACTGTGGCCTCCCCACTGGGCAGCATGGCCTCGGGGACCAGTGTGGTGTCCAGAAGAAGATGCAGGGTCTGGTGGGGCTCGGCCCCTCTGAGGTGACAGAGGAGGCCATGGAGGTCAGCAGAGAAGGCTCTGGGGAGACAGGAAAGTCATGGCCCCCGCCCCAAGCTGAGGTCACCATTTGCTGATCACCAAAGAGGATCCTGCCCACCCACCACTGGCCCCTCCTGGCAGCATCTCCCAGGCTGACCTTTAGGACCACATGGCCACCCTGGGCCACCTTTCTGGATGTGGAGACACTGGGTCTGGATGTGGGGACATGTAGGGCCCTTCCCAGCCCAAGCTAAGAGAGGGGACCTTGGGGAGCTCGCAGATGAGAGCAGAGCACTCCAGCCCCGGGACTGAGGAAGTTTTGATGCCACTCTGTGAGTGGACACTGGGCAGAGGTTGGAAGGAAACCCACCAATATATCTGTGCCCACTGTAAGCCGGGCAGGGGGCATCCGGGCACCACTGTCACAGTCACGGGTTGGCTTAGTGAGCGGAGCTTGGGACAGGATGATGGGGACTCCCAGAAGGGGGAAGACATGGGCTTTGGCTTTTCAGCTTTCCTCGACGCTATGCTGAGCGAGGGGCCGGAGCCCTCCCTCCATCCAGAGAGGCTGCCTGGGAGGGGAACCCAGCAGGGTTGTGGCCAGCGTCAGCCCCACAGAGGGCAGGCTGGGGAAGAGTGGCCGGGGCTGTCCTGAGGGCAGTGGAGCCCTGGTGGAGCCGGACACCCTTTCCTACGTCTCAGAGGTCAGCTAGCTTTTTGCTTTGTTTTGTTTTCAAACTAGAGGCAGCAAAAGGACAAGCTTAATTGTCTCTCATCCCCTTTCCATACCTTCAGCATCCATATCCACGCCCTCCTAGGAAGCCTGCTCTCTTGGAAGGAAAGGTGGGGGCTGGGGGCTGAGGCAGCCTCTGTCCTTGAGGCTGATGCACCAGGAGTGGCCTGGAGAGGAGGCAGAAGCCTGTGGCCTGGCCCCTGGCATCTGTGGGCCACCTGGTGGTGAGGAAGTTTGTGGCTCTCAGTTCAAGGAGGGGGAGGCTATGAAAGTCAGAGGTGGAGGGCGGCCACTGCCCTGCAGTCAGAACAGTGTTGTGGGCATTGCCACTCATGTGTTTATACATACACACGGAAGCATGAGCGTGTGCTGTGCCCTCCACATTAGTGTGTGTGTGAGTACATGCGTGCAGAGCCAAAATCTGAGCTCATTCAGTATGTTGAGGCCTCGGCAGCGTTCTCAGCCGTGGGGCACATGTGGAGGTGATGGGGAGGGCGGGCCTCGCAGGCAGCACTTCCCCACCCTACTTGACTTTGGAACCCTGCTCTGTGAAGGAGGCAGAGGTGTCCCCAGCAGGGGTCTACTGTGCTCTCCAGAGGACTGGCAGTCCATGCAGCCCACCAACGTGGCTTGACATGCTGAGCTGGCTCTTCAGAAGCATCCAGTCCTGAGGACACTGTTTACAAGGAGAGGTTTTGGGTGCTGGTGCCCCCTCTCATGCCTGATGAGGGTCCAGCAAAGTTGGAGATTGCCCCCTGGCCATGGGTGATGAAAAACAGGCCAAATTCAGGTCCCAAGTGACAGGCCAAGCCCAATGTGTTTTCATGTCAACTGCCTCAGTTTACCTAGTCAGAAAATGGTCCAGAAAACACCGAGCACGGGTGGCTCCAAAACCGGGGGAAAGATGGGCTAACCACAGAATCGCCTTCCTCTCCCTCTGTGCAAAACTCACTTCTGCTATCCTGAGATGGGAGTCAGTGGATGCTGGATGCACAGTGGGGCTCTCAGAGGCTTCTGCCCTGCCCAGGGCCTTGTCTTGGTGGTCTGGCCCTCACCTGGCATGCCCCGTGTCACCAGCAGTAGCAGTGGCACTCATACCTGTCCTAACGTCTGGACAGGGGAGAAGTGGGCAGCCTTCCATCTTGGAAGGGCCCTCATGCTTTCTTTCTTTCTCAAAGAAACACGAAACCCTCGAGATTCGTGTAGCGTATGACAGACTGAAGAAAGCACCTAATGACCCCCAAAAAAGACAGTACATTTTGCACTGCATAAGGTGTTAATCAAGATGGAGAAAAAGTCACGTTGGCCGAGGGCTGTCTGATGTTGTGCTGATCCTGGGCCACATCTCAGCTCTAACCTTCTCCAGTCCAGGGTGTGGGGAACACGGGCCTGGGGCTGGGTGGAAGGCTGAACAAACCTTTCAGTGTGACACCCAGCATCCGAGAGGGGACACATCCCCAGAACGAGAGGAGCTGTGTCAGTTACCTGAGGCTGTGTAACAAGTTCCACCAAACTTAACAGCTTAAAATGATTATTCACGTGTCACGGTTTCTGTGGGTTCAGAATCCATGAGCAGTGGGAGGAGATCTGGCTCAGAGGCCCTCACCAGGCTGCAGGCATCTGAAGTCTGGGCTGGGACCGGAGGATCTCCTTCCAAGGTGGTCTCTCCAAAGGGCTGGCAAGTTGGAACTGGCTGTTGGCAGGAAGTCTGTTCCTCTCCACGGAGGTCTCCCCATGTGGTTGTTGGGTGTCCTCAGATTATGGTGCCTGGCTCCCACCAGAGCAAGGGACAATGTGGGAACCAAAAGGACCTTTTACTCCCCTAGCCTCAGAATTCAGGCAGCATCGCATTCACCACACTCCAGCATCGTACCGCCCAGCTCTGGTTGGACATGGGAGACCACACAAGGGTGTGAAACCAAGAGTCAAGGTAATCGGGGGCCATCTGTCAGACTGACTCCTATGCCCACCATTCCTCCCAAACCTCTGGCGGAGGCGGGCCTGGGAGTCAGGGGCCTGTGGAACAGGACAGGGCATTGCTGGTGGCACGGGGAGGATGAGGATCTGGATCCCTCACCATGGGGCCTCTTTCCCTGTCCTGGAGCCCTGCTGTGGACATCACAGCCTCAGGAAGGTTCCTTGGTGGTAGAAGGCCAGGAGCTGATGCCTCCAGATGAGATGCCCTGGGCGCAGGAGGGAGGCCCCCATGCCCAGGCTCCCGCCCACAAGTGCTCTGGCTTTTGGCACCTGCCATTTGGCAGGTGGACACTAGGGCTGCGCAGGCAGGACAGTGGTCCTGGACCTCGGACACCCTTCATTGTCCCTCTCTGATGTTCTCTGTGGAGGGCAGGTGTGAGCAGCGCAGGCTGAAGACCCGGGTCTGCACATTCCCACCAACCTCCATCCCCACCCACCGCACCCCTGCCTGCAGGAAAAGAGGCCCTGGAGGTGGAAGGGAGTGACAGTGGGGGCTGAGGCTCTCTCTCACCACCCTGAGCCCAAGAAACTTCTGGATGCTGTGAATGCTTTTCTTTTTGGGGTCTGCACACTAAACACCCCCTCAGTCCTTCAGATACCACATTGGAGCCAGGATGTGCACGGGGACTCTTGATGGTCCCCAAATTCTCAAAACGGTTACAAGGCCTCCAGGTCCTGACCTCTCTTTCCCACCACTCACTGACAGTCACTGTCACTCGGGCGGTGCTGGGCCTTGCGCCAGGTGCTAGGGACCCGGAGGAACCTGCCATGGTGCCTGCCTCTGAGTTGCTCTGGAAGGTGTGAAGACACAGAAAGGAGCTATCCCAGGGAGTGCAGTGCCAGGCTAGACCACAAGGGGATGCTGCTCCAAGGGGAGGGAATGACCACTGTCTGGGAGTAGGGGGCCCACCAAGAAGCCAGGACACTAGGGTTAAGCTTGGCAAGATGGGGACCAAGCAGAGGGAAGAGCAAAGGCACAGAGGGCCAGAGAGAAGCTTGGCTGGAATGGAGAAGTGGGCTGGGGGAGGGAGGAGAGGATGGGGCAGGTCGTGGATGAGGCTGAAAGGCAAGGTGGGTGCTGAGGCTGGCCAGGGCCCTCACCCTCCTACAGGCATGGGGAGCCACTGAGGACCTTCACACAGGGGACCAAGCTTAGCATCCAAATGGCGGGTGTGGATTCTGAACAGGGCTGCAAGAAGGAGGAAGGGGGACAGGCAGTGCAGGGATCCTGGCCTCACTTCTCAGGAGAGCTGCCCACGGCTGGTCAAGCATCTTCCCAGTGCCAAGCTGGGATGGCAGGGACAGTGGTGGATGTGGGGGACTGGTGGGTATCTAGCCAGGCCTGAGAGCAATGACCATGCCCCTCCTCCAACAGGGGTCTGATCCAAATTTGTATTTTGATGTCGTCGGTTTGATTAATCTTAACTATTACGGCTTTGGCTTTCTGAGTCTTGTTTGGGAAGACAGCCTATTCTCCATGCTAGAAAGATGTTCTGTAATGTCGGTGACCACTTCATCTAATCCTTTTATTCTTTCTATTTAGATTTGGAGTGGACTTTTAGGAGTGGTAGGAGAACAGATGGTATATTGATTGATATCTTGCCAAACAAATATCTGATTCCCTCCAATAATTTATTAGTTATTAAAAGACATCATGGGCCAGCCCGTGGCTGAGTGGTTGGGTTCGCACGCTTCACTTCGGGGGCCCAGGGTTTCGCTGGTTCAGATCCTCAGCGCGGACATGGCGCCACTCGTCGGGCCACACTGAGGCGGGTCCCACATGCCACAACTGGGAGGACCTACAACTAAAATATGCAGCTGTCTACTGGGGGGCTTTGGGGAGAAAAAGGAAAAATTAAATCTTTAAAGTCACAAGCTGCTTAAAAGAAAAAGAGAGAGACAATATTAAGAGCTCCAGTGCTTGGTAATTCAACTACCAATAGACCATGTGTTCCGCGGACTGTAAAACGACGTAGGATTCAGCAAGGTGGTGTCACCTGTGACCTTGGGGGAACAGCTGCAGTGGCGGGGTGGAGGGCCACCAGAACGGGTCCAAGAGAGAATGAGACAAAGTAGAGAGCGTGTGTACACACAGGTCTTCTGGAGGGCAATCAGTTGTTCTTCTCAACCAATCAGAAAATGTGTGTTTGCACATTTTTAACAAATGGCTGGAAGACCGCCAACCTTCCTGGAGAAGATTTGAAAGGAGACTCGGGAACCGCTTCTGGGTTTAAGTTGTGAAGTAGGAGGGCTTTATGGTCTCCGTGGTTTGGGCAACCAAAGAGAATCAATTCTTATCATTCACTGATTTTGAATTTGTGAATTCACCTGCTCACTAAACTTTATGGGTAAATCCAAACCCAATAGTTCCCGTGCTTTCCCTGGGAACTCCTGGGCATGCGCAGAGCGGTACAAACTTGGAGTTCCCCGAGGCGCACGTCCCACCTGAGGTGGGACAAGGCGACACTTTGATTTCAGCTCTCATGTCAATGAGTGTGCTTTTCCTGATGAAGTTAAGGCTACGTTTTTCCCCTTCTCTGCTTTTCCTTGGTGATTTGCTCTTGACAATGGCCTTCAAACATAGTGCTGAAGGGCTGTCTAGTGTTCCTAAGCACAGGAAGCCCGTGACGGGCCTTTCGTGGGACAGGCTCGTGGTAGATGAGCTTCCTTCAGGCCTGAGTCATAGAGGGTGCTGTTGGCTGGGAGCTCAACTCATGAGTCAATAGCCTGTAGGAAATCAGGGGTCTTTACAGAGACACACAGAAAACAAGGTTGTGCATTGACAGGTTCACAGACGTGTCATGACCAGAGGCTGCAGAGACCTGACCTGGCCCTTCCCCCAGGAGCACTGGTTCAGTCTTGCTCCTGTGGGGTCAGCCAAGAATTTATAGAACGTAACTCTTCCCATTAAAGAGAATCCACCATAACACAATGGAGATACTTTCAAACCTCTTTTAAAAATTATATCCAAAGAGCAGGGAATTTCTCACCAATTGTTGGATTGTTATCTTTCTTTTGAAAGGACAGAATTTTAACATCCTCTGCTAGGATGCATAGCTTTGATAGCCACTTTTAAAAAAAAAACTCAGCAAATTTGGGACAATTGTATTTCTGCCAAAGAAAATGTGTATGGTGGCACAGGCCCGGTGGCACAGTGGTTTACATCGCATGCTCTGCTTTGGTGGCCTGGGGTTCTCTGGTTCAGATCCTGGGTGTGGACCTACAGATGGCTTATCACGCCATGCTGTGGTGACGTCCCACGTGTGAAACATAGGAAGATGGGCACGGATGTTAGCTCAGGGCCAATCTTCCTCAGCAAAGAGAGGGGGCTTGGCAGCGGATGTTAGCTCAGGGTTAATCTTCCTCAAAAAGAAACATGGTGTGCAGAATACACAAATGAACGTCAAACAATATTTCGCTCTGGGGAGGAAAGAGAGAGGAATGAGAATGGTGACTTCAATAGTGTCTGTAATATTTCTTGAACAATGAAGTCTAGAGAGTACGCTCCATTCAATCGGAGCAAAGAGTGAATGGTTTGTGTGATCCTAGTGTCCTTTTACCAACCTGAAAATGAACGTGTGACTGTAGCTGAGATGAAACAACACTAGTGTCATAACTGACGATGTGCTAGCACACTTCTGTCCTCTGATGGGCACGTCGTGATTGGTGGCGATGTCACTGAGGTCGTCACGAGGTCAGAGCATGCTGTTTACCACCTGTGGAGCTAGAGCCGGCTCAGTCACCAGCAGCAGAGCTTGAGGTCCCTCGACCTCCAAAGTTAGAGCCACCTAAAGCAGCAGATCTCACACCCGCTGTGGACAAGTGACAGCTCTGACAGCAGCTGTCGAGCTCAGTCGGGGCCAGCTACAGAATTAGAGCTCGCTCCAGCTCCGGAGCAGGAGCCCTTTCCATCGCCAGTTCCTACACCAAATCTGGCAGCAAGGCCGAGTTCGAGTCACACTCAGAACTGGAGCCGTTTGAGAAGCAGCTCTGGCACTGTGACCTGGGACAGACCTCGCTCGAGCCCCAGATCAGGTGCGGCTCCTGGGCCCCTCCCCCAGCCAGAGCTGGCGGGATCTTCAGCATCAGCCACGGCAGGGGCTCCAGCACCACACCAGCTCCAGCAGCGTCCTCGCGGCCAGCAACTAAGGCCCAGCCAGCTCCAGCTCCACCCCGGAGCGGCCCTCTCCTTGTCTGGGAGGGAAGTAGTTTTCTTCTCTTTTATGTGTTGTGGGTTTTGATGTTTAATGTGTTCAAATTTAGATTTAGTAAAACTTAATGTTTTCGTCACTTCAAGGAGTAGAACGCAGGGCCATGAAGTAGCTCCTCTCTGCTGTGCGCCGTCCCCACTCTGGAGCTCCCCATGGTTTTCGTCCCTCCAACAGAACCCCTGTTCCCATTAAGCAGCCATGCCCCGACCCCCACTCCCCTAGCCCCTGATGACCCGCTGTCTGCTTCCTGTCTCTGTGCCTTTCCCTCTCCCTGCTGTGGCCATGCTCAGCACAGAGGACTCTCCCTCTGCCCCTCCCCCAGCAAGACGAAGACCTCTGCTGATGCCAGTGTGCTCAGCGCCATGACCTCACTGCCTACTGAGACTTTGTCCTGAAGAAGCCCACCTTCACCTTCACCGAGGAGGTGTGGTCAGGCATGGAGCCAGCTCTGCCCTCCCTCACTTGAAGAGAAGGGACTCAATATTGCCAAGGGCACCTTCACAAAAGTCTCTAGTGCTGTTCGGCCACTGGGCCACCCTCCCCAGGGTCTGACTAGCCGGGTAGCAAAGCACTTACAGACAAGGGTGACAAAAACACAGTGGGCATCTTCTGTCCATGCCGCTGGCCCGGGCCTCCAGGGAGCACAGTCACTCTGAACATCTCCAGCTGCAGGAATGATGTCAGCCAGTCACCAGGCTGTCCTGGCCTCCCATGGATCACTGGCAGCCTCAGGTGCCTTCAGCTCTCTGGTATCCAAAGGGCTAGCAGACCAATGGCAAGGAGTGCTGCCATGGGCATGAAGCCATGCCCAAGGAGGGGAGGGGGACACAGGAAACCAGACACGTCAGGAGACCATTGTGGTACACATGCATGCTGGGGCGGGGACACCTACGTTTGCTGCCGGCAGGGCTGCTCTGTGTGCCTGGCCAGGAACAGGAGGCCCGGCTGCCCTGAGGCAGAGAGGTCTGGGAGCCCCTGAGGGTGGCCCCGCCACACACAGGGGGGCAGGAGGGCAGGGCCGTGTCCACGCTGAGCAGGGCTGATGCAGTTCCTGCGCAACCCTCACGGGACAGTTGGGAAGCTGAGGCCAGGGGAAACAGGGACTGGCCCTGGGCCCGTGAGGTGGGCAGAGTCCAGAGGAGAAGCGAGGCTTCCAGGCCCCTGGGCCAGCTCTAGTGTCCCAGGAGATTGGCCTTGGGAAGGAGAGCCCCTAAGATCCTGGGGGACCTCTGTCCATGCCCTCCCATTGGGGGTCCTTTCCTTTGGGCATCCGCACCTGGGCGCACACTCACTCTCACACTCACACACACTCTGCCTGCCCAGGGTGGGGGTCAGGAGGGGAGTGAACACTGGGGAGGTGACAGCCGCAAAGAAGAGAGAGGTTGGAGGTGGCTCTGCCATGGCCCAGGGGTTTCCAGCCCCCTAGCAACATGCCCATATCTGTAGCATGAGGAGGGGTAAGCCTGACAAGGTCTGGGGTACTGTGTCCACCACTCTGGGCACCTGGATGGAGGATGTGACACCCCCCCAGCCCCCGCCCCCAGTGTGGACAGGGCTAGTGGATAGAAGGCCTGAGGTTACGCCTCCGTCAATTGAGGAGCCTAGAGGAGTGACTCCAAGGACCCCACAAGCTTGTAGAAGAGTCTATTGATCTCAGTTGTCGGTCCATGACCCACTGTGCTCCGAGGCCTTGGACAGGGCCTTCTGGACCCTCGAGGCCTTCCTGGGCAGAGGGCAGCCTGAGCTGTAGGTGGGCTGGGCACCTAGCTACTGCAGAACGTGGCAGAGCACAGGACCCCTCCTCTGGAGAGCA
>NW_025793994.1:0-10534 GCF_021613505.1 Equus quagga | reverse complement strand
GTTAGCTCAGGGCTAATCTTCCTCAAAAAAAAAAAGATACCAGCTGAAAGTTGAAAATATTAGGGGCTTGCATCAGGTTCCCCACTAATGCTCATTTACTTCTCCTGCTGGATGGCAGTTCATTTGAAACGTGTGAGAGTAGTCGAGAGTCGGCTGGATGAAATTAGGAGCAGTCAAAGCTGATTCAGGAGGGGAGGGAGTTTTTCTGGTTTGAGGCCTGAGAACTGTTGAAAGGCTGGCGGGGCTAACATGACTCACAGGAAATCTCCCTTACGCCTGGCGTTTCTGTCACAGGCCAAGTCTCTAGGAACTTTCTAGATCAGGCGTATATTCCTCTTTTCTCCTGGTGCCTGGTTGGTGTTTGATGAGTGTATTAGTTTGGTTGTTAGCAGAAATCCAGCTCACCACTGGCATAGGTGAAAAAAGAGGATTTATTACTTTACAGAATTCGAAGAAAGCTAAAGTGCCAAACCACAGAGAGACGAGAGGAGCAGCTGCAGCCAGGAACCCAAACCACACCGGGATTCCCTGCCTGTCTCTTTATTTGTGCTTTGCTGTCCCTGTTGGTTTCATTCTTTTATTCTTTCACTCTTCTGTTCTGTCTTCTGAGGATTACATTTTACAGTTCAGACCACACAAAACAAAAAACAAACAAAAACCTCAAGTTTTGAAAACTATTTTTGTTTTGATGGTTCACAGGGAGTCGTATTTAGATTTTACAATAGTTAAAAAAAATAGTCCTTCAAAACTTTCTATTCTGCCTCAATGGGAAGCAGTATTAGGAATTTGAAAATTTATGGGCTGTGGCTTCTTGGCTGCCTGTTGAGAACAGGGTTATACTATTCTCTTCAGTGCCTGTGCCAGACGGAGGAGGGTAGAGAGAGGGTTTATGTCTGTCACAGGGTTGTCAAGCGTCTCATCCAGACCCTTGAAGCGGCAGTGCACTCGGTACTCAGTACTAATCCTGTCCTTCCCAGTCGCCCCTTCCCCATCCCTGCGCCCCCTTGTCGGCCCTCCGGGAGCTCCTGTTCCTGGCCTTTGGCGCCTCTCTCCGCGTTCTCACAGAGGAGTCTAGGAGGACGAAGGATTCCGGAGGGAGACGCCGAGTCCTCAGATTTTGCCCAAACTTTATGCTACCCCCTCCTCCCGTCTCGGCTGTAGGACTCAAGTTCCTCTGACACCTGTCCAGATTGGTGATTTGAAAATGTGTCTCACACTTTCTCATTTCAGCCCATCAAAGACTGGAAGACAGAGGGAGGATATCATAAATAGATTTCATATCCTCTCTCATTTTCATTAAAACACCCCTGGGGCCGGCCTGGTGGCGCAGCAGTTAAGTGCGCACTTTCTGGAGGCCCGGGGTTCGCAGGTTCTGATCCCAGGTGTGGACATGGCACCATTTGGCCCGCCATGCTGTGGTAGGCGTCCCACGTATAAAGTAGAGGAAGATGGGCATGGATGTTAGCTCAGGGCCAGTCTTCCTCAGCAACAAGAGGAGGATTGGCAGCAGTTAGCTCAGGGCTAATCTTCCTCAAAAAAAAAAAAAAACCCTTATTAAAATAATTGTAGAATATATAATTAAAGGGGTCGTGTTAATCAATCAGTGCCTATTGTTAGAGATGCTGGATGACTTGTATCAATTGTTCTCTCTGCTTGGTATCATAATCCCCACTATTATATGTTTTTTTTTTTTTTTGAGGAAGATTAGCCCTGAGCTAACTACTGCCAGTCCTCCTCTTTTTTGCTGAGGAAGCCTGGCCCTGAACTGACATCCATGCCCATCTTCCTCTACTTTATATGTGGGACGCCTACCACAGCATGGCTTTTGCTAAGCAGTGCCATGTCCGCACCCAGGATCCGAATCGGCAACCCTGGGCCGCCAAGAAGCAGAATGTGTGAACTTAACCACTGTACCACCAGGCCGGCCCCATCACCTCACTTTTTGTAGAGTAAGAAGAGGGGTTTTTTGGGTTCCTAATAGATGCCAGTAGTGTACTTCCAATATAACAGTGGTTGCGAGCCACGCTGCTTGGGGCACTCTCCAGGTTCTACCATTTGCTAGCTGTGTGATATAGCACAAGTTGTTTAACATCTCTGTGCCTCAGTTTCTTTATCTATAAATAGCAATGATAACAGTGCCTACCTCATAAAATTCTTGGGAGGATTAAATGAATTAGGACTATGAAATTGTGAAATTATTAGAACAGTGCTTGGGACAGAGGGTGCACTCAGTAAGTGTTAGATATGATTATTACTGCTGTTAATAATAGCAGTAATAGCAACAGTAACAATAGTAATAGTGACAATAATAATAGTAACTATAGTAACAGTATTAGACATTGTACAGATATGTGTATAAGAGAAGACACAGAAATATCCATGAAACAGTTTCTGCATTTATAATCCAGTAAAGCAAATGCAACAAACATATAAAACACTACAGGCAGGATGTAGAAAAGGGGAAAGACAGTTACAGCCCAAATGCCGTAGGAATTGAAAGGTCATCATTCTGGAACTGGGGACATTTCCTATTCTTCCTTCCCATAATTATTTCATTTTCTTAATGTGGCAGAATGGAAAGAACACAGGCTTTAGAATCTTATTTGGATTTTAATCCAGTGCTGCTATTTATTTGCCATATGAGCTTGGTTAAAAGACTTGACCTTTGGCAAAAGGATACTTACATTTTAGGGCTGTGTGAAAATCCAGTAAGTTCATATATGTAAGAGCTCAGTATAGTGGCTGGCACTTGCCTCCTTTCCTTTTACTGTATAGAGGGTGAAAGAGTATTAATATGTTTCTCCTGTACTCTTCGCTATCTAAGAGTCATGCAGGACATAACATATAAGGAGAAATCACTGGATTTATAATTTTTGTTTTTGTTGGTTTGCATAAAACTAGTTGGAGAGTTTCTGGCTTGATGGCATGGTTTTGTTTTCTTCCTGGCAAGTGATGAAAGTGTTTTAATCCAGGATGGCTCCTGAGCAGCTTTGTCCGCAGTTATTTAATAGACTCTGTTTATTTGATGTGATTATCTCGTTACTAAGGCAATTCATTGAGATGAAGGTAAATGGTTATAACATTATGATTCCAATATTGTTTTAAAGTATCACACGCATTGTTGACTTAGTCCATTAGTTTTCTATTGCTGTCAGTACAAATTACCACAAATTTAGTGGCTTAAAACACACACATTTATTATTGTACAGTTCTGTAGGGCAGAAATCTGACACGGGTCTCATGGGCTAAAATGAAGGTGTTGGTGGGGTTCTTTTCTGCAGGCTCTAGGGGAGAATGGATTTCCTTGCCTTTTCCTGCTTCTGAGGCCACCTGCATTCCTTGGCTCGTGGCCCCTTCCTCCATCTTCAAAGCTGGAAAGGTTGCATCTCTTTGACCCTTCTCCTGTTAGTGACATTTCCGTCTGACCACAGCTGGGAAAGCGTCTCCCTTTTAAGGATTCGTCTGATTAGATTGGGCCTACCTGGATAATCCAGGATAATGTCCTCATCTCAAAGTACTTAACCTTATTCACATCTGCAAAATCCCTTTTGCTATGTAAAAGGAAAAAACTGTATTTTCCTATACTCAGTACTTCCAGCAACAAATGTATGGGTTTTTTTTTTCTCATATCAACCAGTTCTCCAACTTTCTGGACACAAATTGGGTGTCCTATGATTCAGTTGTGACACTAACTACCTGGAGTTAGTGCAGACCCCACGGGTTAAGTGCTCAGTCCTGTAGGACTGCCCCCCTCTCCCCATTTCAGACATCAGTCATGAGTTCCAGGTTGTCACTTTATACTTCTGATCCATTGACTATAAATCAGAGGTTCCCACAACCCCCTCCTCTGGCTTGAGAATTTGCTAGAGTGGCTCGCAGAACTCAGGAAAACAGTTTACTTATTAGATTATCAGTTTATTATAAAGGGATACAACTCAGGACCAGTCAGATGGAAGAGATGTGTAGGGCAAGGTATGGGGGAAGGGGCATGGAGCTTCCGTGCCCTTTCCAGGTGCACCACCCTCCCAGCACCTCAAGGTGTCCACTAACCCGGAAGGACTCGAATCCCTTTGGTTTTGTTTTCGTAGGCATGAGTAATTAACTCAACCTCCAGCCCCTCTGCCCTCCCTGGGGCCAGGGCTGAAAGTTCAAACCCTCTAATCACAGGTTGGTACCCTTGGCAACCAGCCCCCCATCCTTAGGGGCTTCACCCAGGAGGTCACTTTTACCTCATTAACTTAAACTCGGGTGTGCTTGAAAGGGGCTTGTTATGAATAACAGAAGACCCTCCTTTCATCTTTATCGTTCTGGAGCTATTTCAGCAACTGACGACAAGAACCAAATATAACAAAAGATGCTCCTTACACTTTTATCACTTAGGAAATTACAAGGGTTTTAGGAGGTCTAGCCAGGAGCAAAGACCAAAATATATATTTCTTATTATATTGCAATATCATACCATATAAGGAGACTTACTCACAGGTTCCGGGGGACTGGGGCATGGACATTTTTGGGGGGAGCCATTAGTCTGCCTACTGCATTTAGTGGTAGAATCTAAAGATAGTTGTAATAAAAATAGCTTTAGAGCACAAAGAAATAAGACCACCTGGATGTTGGTAAAAATGTAAGCAATAATTCGTAAAATGTCCAGGAAACCTCAGCTCATCTAAACCCACAACCTTTTGCACATGCTCATCATTTGAAATAATCAACCACGAGTCGCCAGCCTCTTTTCAAGTTGTACCACAGGTTGGAAGACATTTGGTAGCTGGTAGTTCCTTTGGATGAGCTGCATTTCCAGGCTCCAGTCGTGCTGAGAGTTCACAATACTGTTCCCTCTGGAACAGCAGTTCCTGTCCCCCGTCACTTGATCCAAACAGCTTGTCTTCATTCTTCAAGTCTCAGATGAACCATCGCTTCTTGAGTAAGGCCTTCTGTGAAATCTCAGATTAGGTTAGGTCTCATGGTCTCATCCTAATTGTTTCTTTACTGCTTTTTTTTTTTTTCACTGCTGTATTGTGAATTCCATGAAGGCAGGGGCTCTGTTTCTCCGTATTCCCAGAGCCTGGCACAGTGTCAGGATTCTACTAGGTACTACAAAAATATTTGCTGAATTGAACTGGGTATGATTACGAGGACGGTAATAAAGGCCACTGTGGGCTGTTGACGTTGCTTTCCAGGTTGGACTCTTGCCGCTAAGCAGGCAAGGAAAATTCCCACGTTGCAGGCCCCAGGTAGAACGCCTGGAGTGGTGTATTTACTGCAAAGGCTCCTGCTTCTCCTGAAAACAGACACTTGATTTGATTGTCCCTGAGCTAGATCAGCAACCTGGGACAAGGCTGCAGGTTTCCAGGTGTGCTCTGTCCGGTCCATAGGTCCAGTTAGTTTCAAATACCTCAAGTGGCTCTTCCCTCTCTCTCCACACTTCTGTGTGTGTGTTTCAAGGTTCAGTAGCCAATCAAGGCATTGAGTGCTGGTCCCTTCAACTAAAGTCCTTTTGATTTTCTGCTTAACTGTAATTTTCCGGAGGATTTGATATTGGTAGCTGTGGGATGATAACGTGATAATTAAAGTTGTCAGGTACTGCAGAAGGTTGCATACTTCAGTAGTGTGGACGGTATTTATTAAACTGTTTGGAGTATGTTAGGATATATTTGCACACAAAAGTCTAAGTAAAATGCCAAATAATTATAATTCTATAGTTGCTAATTTATTCTATAATAACTGAGTTTGCAGTTATAGGATATATTCTCTATTATAAAATATAATATTGAAGTCATATTCACTGCTCAGATGAAAGGTGAGGAATTAACAGACAGAGATGGAATTAGAATCAGCCAACCTGTATTTTTGTAGCTTCATCCATTTTCATCAAATATATGGTTAGAAGAAAAAAAAAGAAGGAATGGATCCTCTATTTTGAAGTTATTTTAACAGAATCCTGTGGGAGGGAACTTAGTGGGCTAGCAGAAGCATTCTACTTTGTGCTGTGGGTTTGTATTTCGTACCTGATTCTGCCGCTTTTGAACAACGTCAGTTAGGCAACCCATTCACCTCTCTCAGCCTCAGTGTTTTTGTCTGTAACCCTATAGCATTGTTAAACGGATCAAAAATCAAATAAGATAGGGTATAGAATAGTTTTTGTAAATTGCGAGACACTATAAAAAACATAAAGTAAGGTCTTCTGATGGGGTCCATTAGCATGGGTGTAATAAATAAATAATACTTGATGATGATGGATACCCCATTGGCAAGTCCAAGGAGCTTTAAGTCAGCAGTTTGGAAATCTTGAATTGTCAACAGAGAATCACAGGGCATAAGGAGTTGGGGGAGAAATAAAAGAAGGAAGGTGAGCTGTGAATCCCCAATAACATGAGGACTCAAAACGAGGAGTCCAGAAATCTTCATGGGGCCGGCCCGGTGGCACAGTGGCTAAGTTCACAGGTTCCACTTCTCGGCGGCCCAGGGTTCGCTGGTTCGGATCCCGGGTGCGGACATGACACCACTTGGCATGCCATGCTGTGGTAGGCGTCCCACATATAAAGTAGAGGAAGATGGGCATGGATGTTAGCTCAGGGCCAGTCTTCCTCAGCAAAAAGAGGAGGATTGGCAGCAGATGTTAGCTCAGGGCTAATCTTCCTCAAAAAAAAAAAAAAAAAAAGAAGTCTTCAGTGTTACCTTGCTGTGTACAAAATGGATAAAGAAGAAACCAACCAAAAAATGTCCTCTAATCCCACCCAAATTCTCTGTGAATTTTAAGGCTCAATCAGGCAATTTGATCCATCAATCAATGTAGTCATTGACTTCCCCTTCCACTAGTAGCCTTTGGCTCTAGTCTCTCTCTTGTTCCTGCAGAGTCAGAATAGAATGAAACAGTTCCAGGAAGTAGCTGAGTTGGGAAGGCCCGGAGGTTGAAGTTCACTTTGGCTGAAAACATCCTGAGTTTCAACTAAAGTGACTGGATGTAGTCCCGTGCTGGATCTAGACCCACCCCCTACTTCATGACACCGTATCTACTACTCTTGGTATCTGCCTTCCAGGCAGTTGACATTGACTTGTTAATGGATCAGGGGACTCTTGCTCCTGTATGAGGACTGGAGAAACTGTGGTAACTTGGCAACTTTCCTTTTTCTAGAATTTATATTGCCCAGCAGAGTAGATCGCTATTGCTCTGTCTCATTTCAATGTGCATTGCAACTTATTTTACGTTTTCATTTTAAAGTTGAATGCTTTCTGGTGGTATTTGGGTTGACACATTTCCAAGTTACAATGTAGAATGGTTTCTTTTTGTGGTCCATTGTAGTTCCCCTGTTGCAGATAGACTAATAGAGCCTTCAGAAAGACCTCTCTCTGGTGGCATTTTTTCACCTTTGCAGCAATTCAGCCAGCCCATCCTGATTCACATGCTGGCTAAACAAAGATGACTACGACATTGTTTCTGCCTTTTAGAAGCCTACAACCTACCTGGGGAGCCAAGCACATGTCTTAAGCAGAATACAGTGTGAGGCATTTTGTATTAGGTCAGCCGTCTTTAGGGTTTTCCTCCATTATACCTCTTTGATTGTTTTTCTGCCAGGAATTATATATTTTGATAGATTTTGAAACTCCTCTAAATTGCATTGGTTAAATAATAATTTATTTTCTCTCTCTTTTAACTAATTAGACACTAAAGCTTCTGATTAACAGGAGGAAATGAGTGTTCCCACACTTGGATGGTGTAATTATAGCTGAAAGCAAATATATGTGAGATAAATGTAGGGTTTCTGTTAGGTGTTTTTAAAAAAACCTTTTTATTATGGGAAAGTTTAAATACAAGTGGAGTCTATTATGTACTGTGATGTATCTGTCACCCAGTTGCAGTAAGTATCAACTCATCTTGTTTAATTTACACCTCTTCACTTCACCTCCCCTGGATTATTTTAAAGCAAATTTCAGGCATCATATAATTTCATGCATAATTATTTTAGTATTAATCTCTAAAAGATAAGGACTTACAAAACATGGTCATAATACCATTATGCCACCTAAAAATTAACAATGGTTCTTTAATATCCCGTATCTAGTCCATGTTCAGATTTCCCCAATTATCACGTAATTTTTAAATCGTTTGTTCAAATCAAGATGTACATGAGGCCCATACATTTCAACGGTTTCTTATATCTATATCTCTTCCTTCTGAGGCTTCCTTTTTCTCTTGCTGTTTTTTTCTTGCAGTTTATTTTTGAAGAAACAGTTCATTCATCATGTAGAGTTTTCCACATCCTGGGTTTTGCTGATTGTATCTTTCTGGTGGGTTTACAGTATCTTCTTCTCAGAATGTTTTTAAATGGATAAAATAAAATACATAGGATTATAATGGAAACCAATTGCAACTATTTAGGTATTAAATTATTAAAAACATATTGTAATATATGTTAATATATGTGCTTTTCTCCTTTAAAATGCACATTAAAGGGGCTGGCCTGGTGGTGCACTGGTTAAGTTTGCATGTTTGCCCAGGGTTCTCCGGTTTGGATCCCAAGTGCAGACCTACACACTGCTTGTCAAGTCATGATGTGACAAGCGTCCCACCTATAAAGCAGAGGAAGATGGGCACAGATGTTAGCTCAGGGCCAGTCTTCCTCAGCAAAAAGAGGAGGATTGGCAGCAGATGTTAGCTCAGGGCTAATCTTCCTCAAGAAAAAAAAAGCTCATTAAATAACAAGTTTTCCCAGTTGTTACTGCACCAGATTCATTTTTGCCCGCTGCCTGGAAAGCCAAACACCAAGACCATGAGATTCCAGCAGAGAGAGGGTTTTAATCACAAGGCAGCCAAATGAGGAAGTGAGAGAATGAGTCTCAAATCCACTTCCCTGAAAATTTATCAGGGATATTTATGGGGTAGCGGGGGGCGAGGTGGTCTCAACCGGCCTGAAGTGGGCAAGGGGTTCTAATTCCTGAAAAACAGCTCAAAACACCCCTTACCATGGTGACCCAGGCTCCAGGGAGATGTTATCTATAGGAACCTAGTGGGAGTCAGTAGCGTATTGCCTAAACAGCACAGTTAACAATGGGTGGGTTAAACAGCTAAAGCTATAATCAGTAATTGCAAAAAGGAAAAAAAACTTTAGTTACTAGCTTTTTAATCATCAATGGCTAACTGTTTGCTGGTTTCACAATTGATCTTTAACTACCATGATTTTGAAGTAGTGATGAATGTAAATGATATTTTGAAATTTTGCAACAGTTGTATGATTTGAAAATGTCTGTGAATTCTTTGGCAACAAGTCCTAGGTACTGTTAGTACTGCTGCAGTTTCTTACCTGTGATCGTAATTGAAGGGAATGTTAAACTTCAGTTAAATGTTACTGAAAATCAGGATGTATTTTTTTCCCCAGCCGAGTTCATAGATTCCCTGGAATATTTTCATGCACCTGCTCCATGGACCCCTGTCAAAAACTCTGTGGTCCTATTTTTTTTGGCAAGAATGTGTCTTAGATGTTATGCCTTGCCATCAGGAGGAGCATAAGGTTTGCTCGTCTGTCTTTTATTTTAGAAACTATTGAGGTTTACTGCTTAGATTCATTATTTTATTAGGGGCTGTAAAATGATATTCTGTCATTCCGTTTTTATTTATTATCCACATATTTCTACAAAGATAAACTCCCCGTCATCAACTCATTACCCTGAGGTATAATTTGTATAGAAAGGGCGGGATAAATGTTTGCTTCTTTCCCTTCATTTACCAGTTTTCAAAGTAATGGGTTGGTTCCCTAGCATCCTCCAAAGATGACCAATGAGTGTTATTTTATTTTAATTTTAAGTATTGCTATTAACTTATGAATTCTGACATATTTGGGGTGTTTCAATCCATTGCAGTCATTCGTGTGGATGCTCAGAATGTCTTTTTGTCCTCACTCCACTAGTCTTTGATAGCTCTCTTGCCATTTGGTGTGGTAAGGTGTTCCAGGCTTATTTTGTACCTTTCTTGCCCCAGGCCTGAAATCAGCCATTTCCAAGGAGCTCTAGTTCTTTTTAGTGGGAAGTAGCATTTAGTTGCCATATTCTAGGCACTAGGAGTATTCCTCATTAGTTGGTTGGTCATTGTTTCAGGGCTTTTCAATGGACAGAGATAGGAAACATAAATTAAAAAATAATAAAATGCCTGATTAGTTAATTCTAACTTTCATAAAGTTCAGAACTATAGGGTTTTTAACTTAACCTCTTCAATCTTACATCTTCATCTCCTTCTTCCTGAAGCAAAAATCTATACTTCAATATAGTTTCTTATTTACTTTATTCCACAGTACACATGCACAGTCTCAAAATAATATCAACGCCACTTCCAAACAGTTTAAAATATTTTACAGCTCTTTTTATTTCTATAGTATATTCTATTAGGAGGGTACTGCCAAATTAGTGTGTTTTAAAGTTACTTGAAATAATTCTTCTCTGCTTGGTTTTGCCACCAACTTAAAACATCATTAAGTTCACTTTTAGTTTTTTTTTTTTTTTTTTGAGGAAGATTAGCCCTGAGCTAACTGCTGCCAATCCT